>NW_027521806.1:435000-466794 GCF_052094955.1 Ictidomys tridecemlineatus | reverse complement strand
ATCCCTATAGGAGAAAACAGAGTGAAACCTAAAAATGAAAACGGTTACTGCAAACGAACGGTTTAACCTAGAAGAACAAAATTTGGTGAGCCAAGTGGTTTTGGTGTACTGATCATTACCTGAAAGAATCATCAAGATTGGGTGAAAAAATGTTTGCTGAGATTTCAGGCAACTCGTAGTTTTTTGGAAGCTTGGCAACCCCTTTCCATGAAAGGGATTTTCGCCAGTCTCTGCTTAGGGCTACATCAACAGCAAACAAAGCATAGAGGTAGAACTGGAAACTGCTTTATTGTGTCAAGTTTCAAAGAGCTAGCACAAACCGTGTTTGATTTAGAGTTCCAAATGCATGTATCCCTATAGGAGAAAACAGAGTGAAACCTAAAAATGAAAACGGTTACTGCAAACGAACGGTTTAACATAGAAGAACGAAATTTGGTGAGCCAAGTGTTGTTGGTGTACTGATCATTACCTGAAAGAATCATCAAGATTGGGTGAAAAAATGTTTGCTGAGATTTCAGGCAACTCGTAGTTTTTTGGAAGCTTGGCAACCCCTTTCCATGAAAGGGATTTTCGGCAGTCTCTGCTTAGGGCTACATCAACAGGAAAGAAAGCATAGAGATAGAACTTGAAACTGCTTTATTGTGTCAAGTTTCAAAGAGCTAGCACAAACCGTGTTTGATTTAGAGTTCCAAATACATGTATCCCTATAGGAGAAAACAGAGTGAAACCTAAAAATGAAAACGGTTACTGCAAACGAACGGTTTAACCTAGAAGAACGAAATTTGGTGAGCCAAGTGGTTTTGGTGTACTGATCATTACCTGAAAGAATCATCAAGATTGGGTGAAAAAATGTTTGCTGAGATTTCAGGCAACTCGTAGTTTTTTGGAAGCTTGGCAACCCCTTTCCATGAAAGTGATTTTCGCCAGTCTCTGCTTAGGGCTACATCAACGGGAAAGAAAGCATAGAGATAGAACTTGAAACTGCTTTATTGTGTCAAGTTTCAAAGAGCTAGCACAAACCGTGTTTGATTTAGAGTTCCAAATACATGTATCCCTATAGGAGTAAACAGAGTGAAACCTAAAAATGAAAACGGTTACTGCAAACGAACGGTTTAACCTAGAAGAACAAAATTTGGTGAGCCAAGTGGTTTTGGTGTACTGATCATTACCTGAAAGAATCATCAAGATTGGGGGAAAAAATGTTTGCTGAGATTTCAGGCAACTCGTAGTTTTTTGGAAGCTTGGCAACCCCTTTGCATGAAAGGGATTTTCACCAGTCTCTGCTTAGGACTACATTAACAGCAAACAAAGCATAGAGGTAGAACTGGAAACTGCTTTATTGTGTCAAGTTTCAAAGAGCTAGCACACACCGTGTTTGATTTAGAGTTCCAAATGCATGTATCCCTATAGGAGAAAACAGAGTGAAACCTAAAAATGAAAACGGTTACTGCTAATGAACGGTTTAACCTAGAAGAACGAAATTTGGTGAGCCAAGTGGTTTTGGTGTACTGATTATTACTTGAAAGAATCATCAAGATTGGGTGAAAAAATGTTTGCTGAGATTTCAGGCAACTCGTAGTTTTTTGGAAGCTTCGCAACCCCTTTCCATGAAAGTGATTTTCGCCAGTCTCTGCTTAGGGCTACATCAACAGCAAACAAAGCATAGAGATAGAACTTGAAACTGCTTTATTGTGTCAAGTTTCAAAGAGCTAGCACAAACCGTGTTTGATTTAGAGTTCCAAATACATGTATCCCTATAGGAGAAAACAGAGTGAAACCTAAAAATGAAAACGGTTACTGCAAACGAACGGTTTAACCTAGAAGAACGAAATTTGGTGAGCCAAGTGGTTTTGGTGTACTGATCATTACCTGAAAGAATCATCAAGATTGGGTGAAAAAAATGTTTGCTGAGATTTCAGGCAACACGTAGTGTTTTGGAAGCTTGGCAACCCCTTTCCATGAAAGGGATTTTCGCCAGTCTCTGCTTAGGGCTACATCAACAGCAAAGAAAGCATAGAGATAGAACTTGAAACTGCTTTATTGTGTCAAGTTTCAAAGAGCTAGCACAAACCGTGTTTGATTTAGAGTTCCAAATACATGTATCCCTATAGGAGAAAACAGAGTGAAACCTGAAAATGAAAACGGTTACTGCAAACGAACGGTTTAACCTAGAAGAACGAAATTTGGTGAGCCAAGTGGTTTTGGTGTACTGATCATTACCTAAAAGAATCATCAAGATTGGGTGAAAAAATGTTTGATGAGATTTCAGAAAACTCGTAGTTTTTTGGAAGCTTGGCAACCCCTTTCCATGAAAGGGATTTTCGCCAGTCTCTGCTTAGGGCTACATCAACAGCAAACAATCCATAGAGATAGAACTTGAAACTGCTTTATTGTGTCAAGTTTCAAAGAGCTAGCACAAACCGTGTTTGATTTAGAGTTCCAAATACATGTATCCCTATAGGAGAAAACACAGTGAAACCTAAAAATGAAACGGTTACTGCAAACGAACGGTTTAACCTAGAAGAACAAAATTTGGTTTGCCAAGTGGTTTTGGTGTACTGATCATTCCCTGAAAGAATCATCAAGATTGGGTGAAAAAATGTTTGCTGAGATTTCAGGCAACTCGTAGTTTTTTGGAAGCCTGGCAACCCCTTTCCATGAAAGTGATTTTAGCCAGTCTCTGCTTAGGGCTACATCAACAGCAAACAAAGCATAGAGAGCGAACTTGAAACTGCTTTATTGTGTCAAGTTTCAAAGAGCTAGCACAAACCGTGTTGGATTTAGAGTTCCAAATACATGTATCCCTATAGGAGTAAACAGAGTGAAACCTAAAAATGAAAACGGTTACTGCAAACGAACGGTTTAACCTAGAAGAACGAAATTTGGTGAGCCAAGTGGTTTTGGTGTACTGATCATTACCTGAAAGAATCATCAAGATTGGGGGAAAAAATGTTTGCTGAGATTTCAGGCAACTCGTAGTTTTTTGGAAGCTTGTCAACCCCTTTCCATGAAAGGGATTTTCGCCAGTCTCTGCTTAGGGCTACATCAACAGCAAACAAAGCATAGAGATAGAACTGGAAACTGCTTTATTGTGTCAAGTTTCAAAGAGCTAGCACAAACCGTGTTTGATTTAGAGTTCCAAATACATGTATCCCCATAGGAGAAAACAGAGTGAAACCTAAAAATGAAAACGGTTACTGCAAACGAACGGTTTAACCTAGAAGAACGAAATTTGGTGAGCCAAGTGGTTTTGGTGTACTGATCATTACCTGAAAAAATCATCAAGATTAGGTGAAAAAATGTTTCCTGAGATTTCAGGCAACTCGTAGTTTTTTGGAAGCTTGGCAACCCCTTTCCATGAAAGTGATTTTCGCCAGTCTCTGCTTAGGGCTACATCAACCGCAAACAAAGCATAGAGATAGAACTTGAAACTGCTTTATTGTGTCAAGTTTCAAAGAGCTAGCACAAACCGTGTTTGAGTTAGAGTTCCAAATACATGTATCCCTGTAGGAGAAAACAGAGTGAAACCTGAAAATGAAAACAGTTACTGCAAACGAACGGTTTAACGTAGAAGAACGAAATTTGGTGAGCCAAGTGGTTTTGGTGTCCTGATCATTACCTGAAAGAATCATCAAGATTGGGGGAAAAAATGTTTGCTGTGATTTCAGGCAACTCATAGTTTTTTGGAAGCTTGGCAACCCCTTTCCATGAAAGTGATTTTAGCCAGTCTCTGCTTAGGGCTCCATCAACAGCAAACAAAGCATAGAGATAGAACTTGAAACTGCTTTATTGTATCAAGTTTCAAAGAGCTAGCACAAACCATGTTTGATTTAGAGTTCCAAATACATGTATCCCTATAGGAGAAAACAGAGTGAAACCTAAAAATGAAAACTGTTACTGCAAACGAACGGTTGAACCTAGAAGAACGATATTTGGTGAGCCAAGTGGTTTTGGTGTACTGATCATTACCTGAAAGAATCATCAAGATTGGGTGAAAAATGTTTGCTGAGATTTCAGGCAACGCGTAGTTTTTTGGAGCTTGGCAACACCTTTCCATGAAAGTGATTTTCGCCAGTCTCTGCTTAGGGCTACATCAACAGCAAACAAAGCATAGAGAAAGAACTTGAAACTACTTTATTGTGTCAAGTTTCAAAGAGCTAGCACAAACCGTGTTTGATTTAGAGTTCCAAATACATGTATCCCTATAGGAGAAAACAGAGTGAAACCTAAAAATGAAAACGGTTACTGGAATTGAACGGTTTAACCTAGAAGAACGAAATTTGGTGAGCCAAGTGGTTTTGGTGTACTGATCATTACCTGAAAGAATCATCAAGATTGGGTGAAAAAATGTTTGCTGAGATTTCAGGCAACTCGTAGTTTTTTGGAAGCTTGGCAACCCCTTTCCATGAAAGTGATTTTCGCCAGTCTCTGCTTAGGGCTACATCAACAGCAAACAAACCATAGAGATAGAACTTGAAACTGCTTTATTGTGTCAAGTTTCAAAGAGCTAGCACAAACCGTGTTTGATTTAGAGTTCCAAATACATGTATCCCTATAGGAGAAAACAGAGTGGAACCTAAAAATGAAACGGTTACTGCAAACGAACGGTTTAACCTAGAAGAACAAAATTTGGTGAGCCAAGTGGTTTTGGTGTACTGATCATTCCCTGAAAGAATCATCAAGATTGGGTGAAAAAATGTTTGCTGAGATTTCAGGCAACTCGTAGTTTTTTGGAAGCCTGGCAACCCCTTTCCATGAAAGTGATTTTAGCCAGTCTCTGCTTAGGGCTACATCAACAGCAAACAAAGCATAGAGATAGAACTGGAAACTGCTTTATTGTGTCAAGTTTCAAAGAGCTAGCACAAACCGTGTTTGATTTAGAGTTCCAAATACATGTATCCCTATAGGAGAAAACAGAGTGAAACCTGAAAATGAAAACGGTTACTGCAAACGAACGGTTTAACCTAGAAGAACGAAATTTGGTGAGCCAAGTGGTTTTGGTATACTGATCATTACCTGAAAAAATCATCAAGATTAGGTGAAAAAATGTTTCCTGAGATTTCAGGCAACTCGTAGTTTTTTGGAAGCTTGGCAACTCCTTTCCATGAAAGTGATTTTCGCCAGTCTCTGCTTAGGGCTACATCAACCACAAACAAAGCATAGAGATAGAACTTGAAACTGCTTTGTTGTGTCAAGTTTCAAAGAGCTAGCACAAACCGTGTTTGATTTAGAGTTCCAAATACATGTATCCCTATAGGAAAAAACAGAGTGAAAACTTAAAATGAAAACAGTTACTGCAAACGAACGGTTTAACCTAGAAGAACGAAACTTGGTGAGCCAAGTGGTTTTGGTGTACTGATCATTACCTGAAAGAATCATCAAGATTGGGTGAAAAAATATTTGCTGAGATTTCAGGCAACTCGTAGTTTTTTGGAAGCTTGGCAACCCCTTTCCATGAAAGTGATTTTCGCCAGTCTCTGCTTAGGGCTACATCAACAGCAAACAAAGCTTAGAGATAGAACGTGAAACTGCTTTATTGTGTCAAGTTTCAAAGAGCTAGCACAAACCGTGTTTGATTTAGAGTTCCAAATACATGTATCCCTATAGGAGAAAACAGAGTGAAACCTGAAAATGAAAACAGTTACTGCAAACTAACGGTTTAACGTAGAAGAACGAAATTTGGTGAGCCAAGTGGTTTTGGTGTACTGATCATTACCTGAAAGAATCATCAAGATTGGGTGAAAAAATGTTTGCTGTGATTTCAGGCAACTCATAGTTTATAGGAAGCTTGGCAACCCCTTTCCATGAAAGGGATTTTCGCCAGTCTCTGCTTAGGGCTCCATCAACAGCAAACAAAGCATAGAGATAGAACTTGAAACTGCTTTATTGTGTCAAGTTTCAAAGAGCTAGCACAAACCGTGTTTGATTTAGAGTTCCAAATACATGTATCCCTATAGGAGAAAACAGAGTGAAACCTAAAAATGAAAACTGTTACTGAAAACGAACGGTTGAACCTAGAAGAACGATATTTGGTGAGCCAAGTGGTTTTGGTGTACTGATCATTACCTGAAAGAATCATCAAGATTGGGTGAAAAATGTTTGCTGAGATTTCAGGCAACTCGTAGTTTTTTGGAGCTTGGCAACACCTTTCCATGAAAGTGATTTACGCCAGTCTCTGCTTAGGGCTACATCAACAGCAAACAAAGCATAGAGAAAGAACTTGAAACTACTTTATTGTGTCAAGTTTCAAAGAGCTAGCACAAACCGTGTTTGATTTAGAGTTCCAAATACATGTATCCCTATAGGAGAAAACAGAGTGAAACCTAAAAATGAAAACGGTTACTGCAAACGAACGGTTGAACCTAGAAGAACAAAATTTGGTGAGCCCAGTGGTTTTGGTGTACTGATCATTACCTGAAAGAATCATCAAGATTGGGTGAAAGAATGTTTGCTGAGATTTCAGGCAACTCGTAGTTTTTTGGAAGCTTGGCAACCCCTTTCCATGAAAGGGATTTTCGCCAGTCTCTGCTTAGGGCTACATCAACAGCAAACAAAGCATAGAGAAAGAACTTGAAACTACTTTATTGTGTCAAGTTTCAAAGAGCTAGCACAAACCGTGTTTGATTTAGAGTTCCAAATACATGTATCCCTATAGGAGAAAACAGAGTGAAACCTAAAAATGAAAACGGTTACTGCAAACGAACGGTTTAACCTAGAAGAACAAAATTTGGTGAGCCCAGTGGTTTTGGTGTACTGATCATTACCTGAAAGAATCATCAAGATTGGGTGAAAGAATGTTTGCTGAGATTTCAGGCAACTCGTAGTTTTTTGGAAGCTTGGCAACCCCTTTCCATGAAAGTGATTTTCGCCAGTCTCTGCTTAGGGCTACATCAACAGCAAACAAAGCATAGAGATAGAACTTTAAACTGCATTATTGTGTCAAGTTTCAAAGAGCTAGCACAAACCGTGTTTGATTTAGAGTTCCAAATACATGTATCCCTATAGTAGAAAACAGAGTGAAACCTGAAAATGAAAACGGTTACTGCAAACGAACGCTTTAACCTAGAAGAACGAAATTTGGTGAGCCAAGTGGTTTTGGTGTACTGATCATTACCTAAAAGAATCATCAAGATTGGGTGAAAAAATGTTTGATGAGATTTCAGACAACTCGTAGTTTTTTGGAAGCTTGGCAACCCCTTTCCATGAAAGGGATTTTCGCCAGTCTCTGCTTAGGGCTACATCAACAGCAAACAAACCATAGAGATAGAACTTGAAACTGCTTTATTGTGTCAAGTTTCAAAGAGCTAGCACAAACCGTGTTTGATTTAGAGTTCCAAATACATGTATCCCTATAGGAGAAAACAGAGTGAAACCTAAAAATGAAACGGTTACTGCAAACGAATGGTTTAACCTAGAAGAACAAAATTTGGTGAGCCAAGTGGTTTTGGTGTACTGATCATTCCCTGAAAGAATCATCAAGATTGGGTGAAAAAATGTTTGCTGAGATTTCAGGCAACTCGTAGTTTTTTGGAAGCCTGGCAACCCCTTTCCATGAAAGTGATTTTAGCCAGTCTCTGCTTAGGGCTACATCAACAGCAAACAAAGCATAGAGAGCGAACTTGAAACTGCTTTATTGTGTCAAGTTTCAAAGAGCTAGCACAAACCGTGTTTGATTTAGAGTTCCAAATACATGTATCCCTATAGGAGTAAACAGAGTGAAAACTAAAAATGAATACGGTTACTGCAAACGAACGGTTTAACCTAGAAGAACGAAATTTGGTGAGCCAAGTGGTTTTGGTGTACTGATCATTACCTGAAAGAATCATCAAGATTGGGGGAAAAAATGTTTGCTGAGATTTCAGGCAACTCGTAGTTTTTTGGAAGCTTGGCAACCCCTTTCCATGAAAGTGATTTTCGCCAGTCTCTGCTTAGGGCTACATCAACAGCAAACAAAGCTTAGAGATAGAACGTGAAACTGCTTTATTGTGTCAAGTTTCAAAGAGCTAGCACAAACCGTGTTTGATTTAGAGTTCCAAATACATGTATCCCTATAGGAGAAAACAGAGTGAAACCTGAAAATGAAAACAGTTACTGCAAACTAACGGTTTAACGTAGAAGAACGAAATTTGGTGAGCCAAGTGGTTTTGGTGTACTGATCATTACCTGAAAGAATCATCAAGATTGGGTGAAAAAATGTTTGCTGTGATTTCAGGCAACTCGTAGTTTTTTGGAAGCTTGGCAACCCCTTTCCATGAAAATGATTTTCGCCAGTCTCTGCTTAGGGATCCATCAACAGCAAACAAAGCATAGAGATAGAACTTGAAACTGCTTTATTGTGTCAAGTTTCAAAGAGCTAGCACAAACCGTGTTTGATTTAGAGTTCCAAATACATGTATCCCTATAGGAGAAAACAGAGTGAAACCTAAAAATGAAAACTGTTACTGCAAACGAACGGTTGAACCTAGAAGAACGAAATTTGGTGAGCCAAGTGGTTTTGGTGTACTGATCATTACCTGAAAGAATCATCAAGATTGGGTGAAAAATGTTTGCTGAGATTTCAGGCAACTCGTAGTTTTTTGGAGCTTGGCAACACCTTTCCATGAAAGTGATTTTCGCCAGTCTCTGCTTAGGGCTACATCAACAGCAAACAAAGCATATTGAAAGAACTTGAAACTACTTTATTGTGTCAAGTTTCAAAGAGCTAGCACAAACCGTGTTTGATTTAGAGTTCCAAATACATGTATCCCTATAGGAGAAAACAGAGTGAAACCTAAAAATGAAAACGGTTACTGCAAACGAGCGGTTTAACCTAGAAGAACAAAATTTGGTGAGCCCAGTGGTTTTGGTGTACTGATCATTACCTGAAAGAATCATCAAGATTGGGTGAAAGAATGTTTGCTGAGATTTCAGGCAACTCGTAGTTTTTTGGAAGCTTGGCAACCCCTTTCCATGAAAGTGATTTTCGCCAGTCTCTGCTTAGGGCTACATCAACAGCAAACAAAGCATAGAGATAGAACTTTAAACTGCATTATTGTGTCAAGTTTCAAAGAGCTAGCACAAACCGTGTTTGATTTAGACTTCCAAATACATGTATCCCTATATTAGAAAACAGAGTGAAACCTGAAAATGAAAACGGTTACTGCAAACGAACGGTTTAACCTAGAAGAACGAAATTTGGTGAGCCAAGTGGTTTTGGTGTACTGATCATTACCTAAAAGAATCATCAAGATTGGGTGAAAAAATGTTTGATGAGATTTCAGACAACTCGTAGTTTTTTGGAAGCTTGGCAACCCCTTTCCATGAAAGGGATTTTCGCCAGTCTCTGCTTAGGGCTACATCAACAGCAAACAAAGCATAAAGATAGAACTGGAAACTGCTTTATTGTGTCAAGTTTCAAAGAGCTAGCACAAACCGTGTTTGATTTAGAGTTCCAAATACATGTATCCCTATAGGAGAAAACAGAGTGAAACCTAAAAATGAAAACGGTTACTGCAAACGAACGGTTTAACCTAGAAGAACGAAATTTGGTGAGACAAGTGGTTTTGGTGTACTGATCATTACCTGAAAAAATCATCAAGATTAGGTGAAAAAATGTTTCCTGAGATTTCAGGCAACTCGTAGTTTTTTGGAAGCTTGGCAACCCCTTTCCATGAAAGTGATTTTCGCCAGTCTCTGCTTAGGGCTACATCAACCGCAAACAAAGCATAGAGATAGAACTTGAAACTGCTTTATTGTGTCAAGTTTCAAAGAGCTAGCACAAACCGTGTTTGATTTAGAGTTCCAAATACATGTATCCCTATAGGAGAAAACAGAGTGAAACCTCAAAATGAAAACGGTAACTGCAAACGAACGGTTTAACCTAGAACAACGAAATTTGGTGAGCCAAGTGGTTTTGGTGTACTGATCATTACCTGAAAGAATCATCAAGATTGGGTGAAAAAATGTTTGCTGAGATTTCAGGCAACTCGTAGTTTTTTGGAAGTTGGCAACCCCTTTCCATGAAAGGGATTTTCGACAGTCTCTGCTTAGGGCAACATCAACAGCAAACAAAGCATAGAGATAGAACTTGAAACTGCTTTATTGTGTCAAGTTTCAAAGAGCTAGCACAAACCGTGTTTGATTTAGAGTTCCAAATACATGTATCCCTATAGGAGAAAACAGAGTGAAACCTCAAAATGAAAACGGATACTGCAAACGAACGGTTTAACCTAGAAGAACGAAATTTGGTGAGCCAAGTGGTTTTGGTGTACTGATCATTACTTGAAAGAATCATCAAGATTGGGTGAAAAAATGTTTGCTGAGATTTCAGGAAACTCGTAGTTTTTTGGAAGCTTGGCAACCCCTTTCCCTGAAAGTGATTTTCGCAAGACTCTGCTTAGGGCTACATCAACAGCAAACAACGCATAGAGAAAGAACTTGAAACTGCTTTATTGTGTCAAATTTCAAAGAGCTAGCACAAACCGTGTTTGATTTAGAGTTCCAAATACATGTATCCCTATAGGAGAAAACAGAGTGAAACCTAAAAATGAAAAAGGTTACTGCAAACGAACGGTTTAACCTAGAAGAACGAAATTTGGTGAGCCAAGTGGTTTTGGTGTACTGATCATTACCTGAAAGAATCATCAAGATTGGGTGAAAAAATGTTTGCTGAGATTTCAGGCAACTCGTAGTTTTTTAAAAGCTTGGCAACCCCTTTCCATGAGAGTGATTTTCGCCAGTCTCTGCTTAGGGCTACATCAACAGCAAACAAAGCATAGAGATAGAACTTGAAACTGCTTTATTGTGTTAAGTTTCAAAGAGCTAGCACAAACCGTGTTTGATTTAGAGTTCCAAATACATGTATCCCTATAGGAGAAAACACAGTGAAACCTAAAAATGAAAACGGTTACTGCAAACGAACGGTTTAACCTAGAAGAACGAAATTTGGTGAACCAAGTGGTGTTGGTGTACTGATCATTACCTGACAGAATCATCAAGATTGGGTGAAAAAATATTTGCTGAGATTTCAGGCAACTCGTAGTTTTTTGGAAGTTGGCAACCCCTTTCCATGAAAGGGATTTTCGACAGTCTCTGCTTAGGGCTACATCAACAGCAAACAAAGCATAGAGATAGAACTTGAAACTGCTTTATTGTGTCAAGTTTCAAAGAGCTAGCACAAACCGTGTTTGATTTAGAGTTCCAAATACATGTATCCCTATAGGAGAAAACAGAGTGAAACATCAAAATGAAAACGGTTACTGCAAAGGAACGGTTTAACCTAGAAGAACGAAATTTGGTGAGCCAAGTGGTTTTGGTGTACTGATCATTACCTGAAAGAATCATCAAGATTGGGTGAAAAAATGTTTGCTGAGATTTCAGGAAACTCGTAGTTTTTGGGAAGCTTGGCAACCCCTTTCCATGAAAGTGATTTTCACCAGTCTCTGCTTAGGGCTACATCAACAGCAAACAATCCATAGAGATAGAACTTGAAAATGCTTTATTGTGTCAAGTTTCAAAGAGCTAGCACAAACCGTGTTTGATTTAGAGTTCCAAATACATGTATCCCTATAGGAGAAAACAGAGGGAAACCTAAAAATGAAAACGGGTACTGCAAACGAACGGTTTAACCTAGAAGAAGGAAATTTGGTGAGCCAAGTGGTTTTGGTGTACTGATCATTACCTGAAAGAATCATCAAGATTGGGTGAAAAAATGTATGCTGAGATTTCATGCAACTCGTAGTTTTTTAAAAGCTTGGCAACCCCTTTCCATGAGATTGATTTTCGCCAGTCTCTGCTTAGGGCTACATCAACAGGAAACAAAGCATAGAGATAGAACTTGAAACTGCTTTATTGTGTTAAGTTTCAAAGAGCTAGCACAAACCATGTTTGATTTAGAGTTCCAAATACATGTATCCCTATAGAAGAAAACAGAGTGAAACCTAAAAATGAAAACGGTTACTGCAAACGAACGGTTTAACCTAGAAGAACGAAATTAGGTGAGCCAAGTGCTTTTGGTGTACTGATCATTACCTGAAAGAATCATCAAGATTGGGTGAAAAAATGTTTGCTGAGATTTCAGGCAACTCGTAGGTTTTTGGAAGCTTGGAAACCCCTTTCCATGAAAGTGATTTTCGCCAGTCTCTGCTTAGGGCTGCATCAACAGCAAACAAAGCATAGGGATAGAACTTGAAACTGCTTTATTGTGTCAAGTTTCAAAGAGCTAGCACAAACCGTGTTTGATTTAGAGTTCAAAATACATGTATCCCTATAGGAGAAAACAGAGGGAAACCTAAAAATGAAAACGGTTATTGCAAACGAACGATTTAACCTAGAAGAACGAAATTTGGTGAGCCAGGTGGTTTTGGTGTACTGATCATTACCTGAAAGAATCATCAAGATTGGGTGAAAAAATGTTTGCTGAGATTTCAGGCAACTCGTAGTTTTTTGGAAGCTTGGCAACCCCTTTCCATGAAAGTGATTTTCGCCAGTCTCTACTTAGGGTACATCAACAGCAAACAAAGCAGAGAGATAGAACTTGAAACTGCTTTATTGTGTCAAGTTTCAAAGAGCTAGCACAAACCGTGTTTTATTTAGAGTTCCAAATACATGTATCCCTATAGGAGAAAACACAGTGAAACCTAAAAATGAAAACGGTTACTGCAAACGAACGGTTTAACCTAGAAGAACGAAATTTGGTGACAAAGTGGTTTTGGTGTACTGATCATTACCTGAAAGAATCATCAAGATTGGGTGAAAAAATGTTTGCTGAGATTTCAGGAAACTCGTAATTTTTTTTGAAGCTTGGCAACCCCTTTCCATGTAAGTGATTTTCACCAGTCTCTGCTTAGGGCTACATCAACAGCAAACAATCCATAGAGATAGAACTTGAAAATGCTTCATTGTGTCAAGTTTCAAAAAGCTAGCACAAACCGTGTTTGATTTAGAGTTCCAAATACATGTATCCCTATAGGAGAAAACAGAGGAAAACCTAAAAATGAAAACGGGTACTGCAAACGAACGGTTTAACCTAGAAGAACGAAATTTGGTGAGCCAAGTGGTTTTGGTGAAATGATTATTACCTGAAAGAGTCATCAAGATTGGGTGAAAAAATGTTTGCTAAGATTTCATGCAACTCGTAGTTTTTTGGAAGCTTGGCAACCACTTTCCATGAGAGTGATTTTCGCAGTCTCTGCTTAGGGCTACATCAACAGCAAACAAACCATAGAGATAGAACTTGAAACTGCTTTATTGTGTCAAGTTTCAAAGAGCTAGCACAAACCCTGTTTGATTTAGAGTTTCAAATACATGTATCCCTATAGGAGAAAACAGAGTGAAACCTAAAAATGAAAACGGTTACTGCAAACGAACGGTTTAACCTAGAAGAACGAAATTTGGTGAGCCAAGTGGTTTTGGTGTACTGATCATTACCTGAAAGAATCATCAAGATTGGTTGAAAAAATGCTTGTTGAGATTTCAGGGAACTCGTAGTTTTTTGGAAGTTGGCAACCCCTTTCCATGAAAGTGATTTTCGCCAGTCTCTGCTTAGGGCTACATCAACAGCAAACAATCCATAGAGATAGAACTTGAAACTGCTTTATTGTGTCAAGTTTCAAAGAGCTAGCACAAACCGTGTTTGATTTAGAGTTCCAAATACATGTATCCCTATAGGAGAAAACAGAGTGAAACCTAAAAATGAAAACGGTTACTGCAAACGAACGGTTTAACCTAGAAGAACGAAATTTGGTGAGCCAAGTGGTTTTGGTGTACTGATCATTACCTGAAAGAATCATCAAGATTGGGTGAAAAAATGTTTGCTGAGATTTCAGGCAACTCGTAGTTTTTTGGAAGCTTGGCAACCCCTTTCCCTGAAAGTGATTTTCGCAAGACTCTGCTTAGGGCTGCATCAACAGCAAACAAAGCATAGAGATAGAACTTGAAACAGCTTTATTGTGTCAAGTTTCAAAGAGCTAGCACAAACCGTGTTTGATTTAGAGTTCCAAATACATGTATCCCTATAGGAGAAAACAGAGTGAAACCTAAAAATGAAAACGGTTACTGCAAACGAACGGTTTAACCTAGAAGAACGAAAATTGGTGAGCCAAGTGGTTTTGGTGTACTGATCCTTACCTGAAAGAATCATCAAGATTGGGTGAAAAAATGTTTGCTGAGATTTCAGGCAACTCGTAGTTTTTTAAAAGCTTGGCAACCCCTTTCCATGAGAGTGATTTTCGCCAGTCTCTGCTTAGGGCTACATCAACAGAAAACAAAGCATAGAGATAGAACTTGAAACTGCTTTATTGTGTCAAGTTTCAAAGAGCTAGCACAAACCGTGTTTTATTTAGAGTTCCAAATACATGTATCCCTATAGGAGAAAACAGAGTGAAACCTAAAAATAAAAACGGTTACTGCAAAAGAACGGTTTAACCTGGAAGAACGAAATTTGGTGAGCCCAGTGGTTTTGGTGTACTGATCATTACCTGAAAGAATCATCAAGATTGGGTGAAAAAATGTATGCTGAGATTTCAGGCAACTCGTAGTTTTTTAAAAGCTTGGCAACCCCTTTCCATGAGAGTGATTTTCGCCAGTCTCTGCTTAGGGCTAGCTACATCAACAGGAAACAAAGCATAGAGATAGAACTTGAAACTGCTTTATTGTGTTAAGTTTCAAAGAGCTAGCACAAACCGTGTTTGATTTGGAGTTCCAAATACATGTATCCCTATAGGAGAAAACAGAGTGAAACCTAAAAATGAAAACGGTTACTGCAAACGAACGGTTTAACCTAGAAGAACGAAATTTGGTGACAAAGTGGTTTTGGTATACTGATCATTACCTGAAAGAATCATCAAGATTGGGTGAAAAAATGTTTGCTGATATTTCAGGAAACTCGTAGTTTTTTGGAAGCTTGGCAACCCCTTTCCATGAAAGTGATTTTCGCCAGTCTCTGCTTAGGGCTGCATCAACAGCAAAGAAAGCATAGGGATAGAACTTGAAACTGCTTTATTGTGTCAAGTTTCAAAGAGCTAGCACAAACCGTGTTTGATTTAGAGTTCCAAATACATGTATCCCTATAGGAGAAAACAGACTGAAACCTATAAAAGGAAAACGGTTACTGCGAAAGAACGGTTTAACCTAGAAGAACGAAATTTGGTGAGCCAAGTGGTTTTGGTGTACTGATCATTACCTGAAAGAATCATCAAGATTGGGTGAAAAAATGTTTGCTGAGATTTCAGGAAACTCGTAGTTTTTGGAACCTTGGCAACCCCTTTCCATGAAAGTGATTTTCACCAGTCTCTGCTTAGGGCTACATCAACAGCAAACAAAGCTTAGAGATAGAACTTGAAAATGCTTTATTGTGTCAAGTTTCAAAAAGCTAGCACAAACCGTGTTTGATTTAGAGTTCCAAATACATGTATCCCTATAGGAGAAAACAGAGTGAAACCTAAAAATGAAAACGGTTACTGCAAACGAACGGTTTAACCTAGAAGAACGAAATTTGGTGAGCCAAGTGGTTTTGGTGTACTGATCATTACCTGAAAAAATCATCAAGATTGGGTGAAAAAATGTTTTCTGAGATTTCAGGCAACTCGTAGTTTTTTAAAAGCTTGGCAACCCCTTTGCATGAGAATGATTTTCGCCAGTCTCTGCTTAGGGCTGCATCAACAGCAAACAAAGCATAGAGATAGAACTTGAAACTGCTTTATTGTGTTAAGTTTCAAAGAGCTAGCACAAACCGTGTTTGATTTAGAGTTCCAAATACATGTATCCCTATAGGAGAAAACAGAGTGAAACCTAAAAATGAAAACGGTTACTGCAAACGAATGGTTTAACCTAGAAGAACGAAATTTGGTGAGCCAAGTGGTTTTGGTGAACTGATCATTACCTGAAAGAATCATCAAGATTAGGTGAAAAAACGTTTGCTAAGATTTCATGCAACTCGTAGTTTTTTGGAAGCTTGGCAACCCCTTTCCATGAAAGTGATTTTCGCCAGTCTCTGCTTAGGGCTGCATCAACAGCAAACAAAGCATAGAGATAGAACTTGAAACTGCTTGATTGTGTCAAGTTTCAAAGAGCTAGCACAAACCGTGTTTGATTTAGAGTTCCAAATACATGTATCTCTATAGGAGAAAACAGAATGAAACCTAAAAATGAAAACGGTTACTGCAAACGAACGGTTTAACCTAGAAGAACGAAATTTGGTGAGCCAAGTGGTGTTGGTGTACTGATCATTACCTGAAAGAATCATCAAGATTGGGTGAAAAAATGTTTGCTGAGATTTCAGGAAACTCGTAGTTTTTTGGAAGCTTGGCAACCCCTTTCCATGAAAGTGATTTTCGCCAGTCTCTGCTTAGGGCTGTACCAACAGCAAACAAAGCATAGAGATAGAACGTGAAACTGTTTTATTGTGTCAAGTTTCAAAGAGCTAGCACAAACCGTGTTTGATTTAGAGTTCCAAATACATGTATTTCTATAGGAGAAAACACAGTGAAACCTAAAAAAGAAAACGGTTACTGCAAACGAACGGTTTAACCTAGAAGAACGAAATTTGGTGAGCCAAGTGGTTTTGGTGAACTGATCATTACCTGAAAGAATCATCAAGATTAGGTGAAAAAACGTTTGCTAAGATTTCATGCAACTCGTAGTTTTTTGGAAGCTTGGCAACCCCTTTCCATGAAAGTGATTTTCGCCAGTCTCTGCTTAGGGCTGCATCAACAGCAAACAAAGCATAGAGATAGAACTTGAAACTGCTTTATTGTGTCAAGTTTCAAAGACTTAGCACACACCGTGTTTGATTTAGAGTTCCAAATACATGTATCCCTATAGGAGAAAACAGAGTGAAACGTAAAAATGAAACCGGTTACTGGAAACGAACGGTTTAATCTAGAAAAACGAAATTTGGTGAGACAAGTAGTTTTGGTGTACTGATCATTACCTGAAAGAATCATCAAGATTGGGTGAAAAAATGTTTGCTGAGATTTCAGGCAACTCGTAGTTTTTTAAAAGCTTGGCAACCCCTTTCCATGAGAGTGATTTACGCCAGTCTCTGCTTAGGGCTACATCAACAGGAAACAAAGCATAGAGATAGAACTTGAAACTGCTTTATTGTGTTAAGTTTCAAAGAGCTAGCACAAACCGTGTTTGATTTAGAGTTCCAAATACATGTATCCCTATAGGAGAAAACAGAGTGAAACCTAAAAATGAAAATGGTTACTGCAAACGAACGGTTTAACCTAGAAGAACGAAATTAGGTGAGCCAAGTGCTTTTGGTGTACTGATCATTACCTGAAAGAATCATCAAGATTGGGTGAAAAAATGTTTGCTGAGATTTCAGGCAACTCGTAGTTTTTTGGTAGCTTGGCAACCCCTTTCCATGAAAGTGATTTTCGCCAGTCTCTGCTTAGGGCTGCATCAACAGCAAACAAAGCATAGGGATAGAACTTGAAAATGCTTTATTGTGTCAAGTTTCAAAAAGCTAGCACAAACCGTGTTTGATTTAGAGTTCCAAATACATGTATCTCTATAGGAGAAAACAGAGTGAAACCTAAAAATGAAAACGGTTACTGCAAAAGAAAGGTTTAACCTAGAAGAACGAAATTTGGTGAGCCAAGTGGTGTTGGTGTACTGATCATTACCTGAAAGAATCATCAAGATTGGGTGAAAAATGTTTGCTGAGATTTCAGGCAACTCGTAGTTTTTTGGAAGCTTGGCAACCCCTTTCCATGAAAGTGATTTTCGCCAGTCTCTGCTTAGGGCTGCATCAACAGCAAACAAATCATAGAGATAGAACGTGAAACTGCTTTATTGTTTAAAATTTCAAAGAGCTAGCACAAACCGTGTTTGATTTAGAGTTCCACATACATGTATCCCTGTAGGAGAAAACAGAGTGAAATCTAAAAATGAAACGGTTACTGCAAACGAACGGTTTAACCTAGAAGAACGAAATTTGGTGAGCCAAGTGGTGTTGGTGTACTGATCATTACCTGAAAGAATCATCAAGATTGGGTGAAAAAATGTTTGCTGAGAATTCAGGCAACTCATAGTTTTTTGGAAGCTTGGCAACCCCTTTCCATGAAAGTGATTTTCGCCAGTCTCTGCTTAGGGCTGCATCAACAGCAAACAAAGCATACAGATAGAATGTGAAACTGTTTTATTGTGTCAAGTTTCAAAGAGCTAGCACAAACCGTGTTTGATTTAGAGTTCCAAATACATGTATTTCTATAGGTGAAAACACAGTGAAACCTAAAAAAGAAAACGGTTACTGCAAACGAACGGTTTAACCTAGAAGAACGAAATTTGGTGAGCCAAGTGGTTTTGGTGAACTGATCATTACCTGAAAGAATCATCAAGATTGGGTGAAAAAATGTTTGCTAAGATTTCATGCAACTGGTAGTTTTTTGGAAGCTTGGCAACCCCTTTCCATGAAAGTGATTTTCGCCAGTCTCTGCTTAGGGCTGCATCAACAGCAAACAAAGCATAGAGATAGAACTTGAAACTGCTTTATTGTGTCAAGTTTCAAAGAGCTAGCACAAACCGTGTTTGATTTAGAGTTCCAAATACATGTATCCCTATAGGAGAAAACAGAGTGAAACCTAAAAATGAAACCGGTTACTGCAAACGAACGGTTTAATCTAGAAGAACGAAATTTGGTGAGACAAGTAGTTTTGGTGTACTGATCATTACCTGAAAGAATCATCAAGATTGGGTGAAAAAATGTTTGCTGAGATTTCAGGCAACTCGTAGTTTTTTGGAAGTTGGCAACCCCTTTCCATGAAAGTGATTTTCGCCAGTCTCTGCTTAGGGCTACATCAACAGCAAACAAAGCATAGAGATAGAACTTGAAACTTCTTTATTGTGTCAAGTTTCAAAGAGCTAGCACAAACCGTGTTTGATTTAGAGTTCCAAATACATGTATCCCTATAGGAGAAAACAGAGTGAAACCTAAAAATGAAAACGGTTATTGCAAACGAACGGTTTAACCTAGAAGAATGAAATTTGGTGAGCCAAGTGGTTTTGGTGTACTGATCATTACCTGAAAGAATCATCAAGATTGGGTGAAAAAATGTTTGCTGAGATTTCAGGAAACTCGTAGATTTTGGAAGCTTGGCAACCCCTTTCCATGAAAGTGATTTTCACCAGTCTCTGCTTAGGGCTACATCAACAGCAAACAATCCATAGAGATAGAACTTGAAAATGCTGTATTGTGTCAAGTTTCAAAAAGCTAGCACAAACCGTGTTTGATTTAGAGTTCCAAATACATGTATCCCTATAGGAGAAAACAGAGGGAAACCTAAAAATGAAAACGGTTACTGCAAACGAACGATTTAACCTAGAAGAACGAAATTTGGTGAGCCAAGTGGTTTTGGTGTACTGATCATTACCTGAAAGAATCATCAAGATTGGTTGAAAAAATGTTTGCTGAGATTTCAGGCAACTCGTAGTTTTTTGGAAGTTGGCGACCCCTTTCCATGAAAGTGATTTTCGCCATTCTCTGCTTAGGGCTATATAAACAGCAAACAAACCATAGAGATAGAACTTGAAACTGCTTTATTGTGTCAAGTTTCAAAGAGCTAGCACAAACCGTGTTTGATTTAGAGTTCCAAATACATGTATCCCTATAGGAGAAAACAGAGTGAAACCTAAAAATGAAAACGGTTACTGCAAACGAACGGTTTAACCTAGAAGAACGAAATTTGGTGAGCCAAGTGGTTTTGGTGTACTGATCATTACCTGAAAGAATCATCAAGATTGGGTGAAAAAATGTTTGCTGAGATTTCAGGCAACTCGTAGTTTTTTGAAAGATTGGCAACCCGTTTCCCTGAAAGTGATTTTCGCAAGACTCTGCTTAGGGCTACATCAACAGCAAACAAAGCATAGAGAAAGAACTTGAAACTGCTTTATTGTGTCAAATTTCAAAGAGCTAGCACAAACCGTGTTTGATTTAGAGTTCCAAATACATGTATCCCTATAGGAGAAAACAGAGTGAAACCTAAAAATGAAAACGGTTACTGCAAACGAACGGTTTAACCTAGAAGAACGAAATTAGGTGAGCCAAGTGGTTTTGGTGTACTGATCATTACCTGAAAGAATCATCAAGATTGGGTTAAAAAATTTTTGCTGAGATTTCAGTCAACTCGTAGTTTTTTAAAAGCTTGGCAACCCCTTTGCATGAGAGTGATTTTCGCCAGTCTCTGCTTAGGGCTACATCAACAGGAAACAAAGCATAGAGATAGAACTTGAAACTGCTTTATTGTGTTAAGTTTCAAAGAGCTAGCACAAACCGTGTTTGATTTAGAGTTCCAAATACATGTATCCCTATAGGAGAACACAGAGTGAAACCTAAAAATGAAAACGGTTACTGCAAACGAACGGTTTAACCTAGAAGAACGAAATTTGGTGAGCGAAGTGGTGTTGGAGTACTGATCATTACCTGAAAGAATCATCAAGATTGGGTGAAAAAATATTTGCTGAGATTTCAGGCAACTCGTAGTTTGTTTGAAGCTTGGCAACCCCTTTCCATGAAAGTGATTTTCGCCAGTCTCTGCTTCAAGCTGCATCAACAGCAAACAAAACATAGAGATAGAACTTGAAACTGCTTTATTGTGTCAAGTTTCAAAGAGCTAGCACAAACAGTGTTTGATTTAGTGTTCCAAATACATGTATCCCTATAGGAGCAAACAGAATGAAACCTAAAAATGAAAACGGTTACTGCAAATGAACGGTTTAACCTAGAAGAACGAAATTTGGTGAGCCAAGTGGTTTTGGTGTACTGATCATTACCTGAAGGAATCATCAAGTTTGGGTGAAAAAATGTTTGCTGAGATTTCAGGCAACTCGTAGTTTTTTGGAAGCTTGTCAACCCCTTTCCGTTAAAGTGATTTTCGCCAGTCTCTGCTTAGGGCTACATCAACAGCAAACAAAGCATAGCGATAGATCTTGAAACTGCTTTATTGTGTCAAGTTTCAAAGAGCTAGTACAAACCGTGTTTGATTTAGAGTTCCAAATACATGTATCCCTATAGGAGAAAACAGAGTGAAACCTAAAAATGAAAACGGTTACTGCAAACGAACGGTTTAACCTAGAAGAACGAAATTTGGTGAGCCAAGTGGTTTTGGTGTACTGATCATTACCTGAAAGAATCATCAAGATTGGGTGAAAAAAATGTTTGCTGAGATTTCAGGCAACTCGTAGTTTTTTAAAAGCTTGGCAACCCCTTTCCATGAGAGTGATTTTCGCCAGTCTCTGCTTAGGGCTACATCAACAGGAAACAAAGCATAGAGATAGAACTTGAAACTGCTTTATTGTGTTAAGTTTCAAAGAGCTAGCAAAAACCGTGTTTGATTTAGAGTTCCAAATACATGTATCCCTATAGGAGAAAACAGAGTGAAACCTAAAAATGAAAACGGTTACTGCAAACGAACGGTTTAACCTAGAAGAACGAAATTAGGTGAGCCAAGTGGTTTTGGTGTACTGATCATTACCTGAAAGAATCATCAAGATTGGGTGAAAAAATGTTTGCTGAGAATTCAGGCAACTCGTAGTTTTTTGGAAGCTTGGCAACCCCTTTCCATGAAAGTGATTTTCGCCAGTCTCTGCTTAGGGCTGCATCAACAGCAATCAAAGCATAGGGATAGAACTTGAAACTGCTTTATTGTGTCAAGTTTCAAAGAGCTAGCACAAACCGTGTTTGATTTACACTTCCAAATACATGTATCCGTATAGGAGAAAACAGAGTGAAACCTAAAAATGAAAACGGTTACTGCAAAAGAACGGTTAAACTAGAAGAACGAAATTTGGTGAGCCAAGTGGTGTTGGTGTACTGATCATTACCTGAAAGAATCATCAAGTTTGGGTGAAAAAATGTTTGCTGAGATTTCAGGAAACTCGTAGTTTTTGGAACCTTGGCAACCCCTTTCCATGAAAGTGATTTTCACCAGTCTCTGCTTAAGGCTACATCAACAGCAAACAATCCATAGAGATAGAACTTGAAAATGCTTTATTGTGTCAAGTTTCAAAAAGCTAGCACAAACCGTGTTTGATTTAGAGTTCCAAATACATGTATCCCTATAGGAGAAAACAGAGTGAAACCTAAAAATGAAAACGGTTACTGCAAACGAACGGTTTAACCTAGAAGAACGAAATTTGGTGAGCCAAGTGGTTTTGGTGTACTGATCATTACCTGAAAAAATCATCAAGATTGGGTGAAAAAATGTTTTCTGAGACTTCAGGCAACTCGTAGTTTTTTAAAAGCTTGGCAACCCCTTTCCATGAGAGTGATTTTCGCCACTCTCTGCTTAGGGCTGCATCAACAGCAAACAAAGCATAGAGATAGAACTTGAAACTGCTTTATTGTGTTAAGTTTCAAAGAGCTAGCACAAACCGTGTTTGATTTTGAGTTCCAAATACAAGTATCCCTATTGGAGAAAACAGAGTGAAACCTAAAAATGAAAACGGTTACTGCAAACGAACGGTTTAACCTAGAAGAACGAAATTTGGTGAGCCAAGTGGTGTTGGTGAACTGATCATTACCTGAAAGAATCATCAAGATTGGGTGAAAAAATGTTTGCTAAGATTTCATGCAACTCGTAGTTTTTTGGAAGCTTGGCAAAACCTTTCCATGAAAGTGATTTTCGCCAGTCTCTGCTTAGGGCTGCATCATCAGCAAACAAAGCATAGAGACAGAACTTCAAACTGCTTTATTGTGTCAAGTTTCAAAGAGCTAGCACAAACCGTGTTTGATTTAGAGTTCCAAATACATGTATCTCTATAGGAGAAAACAGAGTGAAACCTAAAAATGAAAACGGTTATTGCAAACGAACGGTTTAACCTAGAAGAACGAAATTTGGTGAGCCAAGTGGTGTTGGTGTATTGATCATTACCTGAAAGAGTCATCGGGATTGGGTGAAAAAATGTTTGCTGAGATTTCAGGCAACTCGTAGTTTTTTGGAAGCTTGGCAACCCCTTTCCATGAAAGTGATTTTCGCCAGTCTCTGCTTAGGGCTGCATCAACAGCAAACAAAGCATAGAGATAGAACTTGATACTGCTTTATTGTGTCAAGTTTCAAAGAGCTAGCACAAACCGTGTTTGATTTAGTGTTCCAAATACATGTATCCCTATAGGAGAAAACAGAGTGAAACCTAAAAATGAAAACGGTTACTGCAAATGAACGGTTTAACCTAGAAGGACGAAATTTGGTGAGCCACGTGGTTTTGGTGTACTGATCATTACCTGAAAGAATCATCAAGTTTGGGTGAAAAAATGTTTGCTGAGATTTCAGGCAACTCGTAGTTTTTTGGTAGCTTGGCAACCCCTTTCCATTAAAGTGATTTTCGCCAGTCTCTGCTTAGGGCTACATCAACAGCAAACAAAGCATAGAGATAGAACTTGAAACTGCTTTATTGTGTCAAGTTTCAAAGAGCTAGCACAAACCGTGTTTGATTTAGAGTTCCAAATACATGTATCCCTATAGGATAAAACAGAGTGAAACCTGAAAATGAAAACGGTTACTGCAAATGAACGGTTTAACCTAGAAGAACAAAATTTGGTGAGCCAAGTGGTTTTGGTGTACTGATCATTACCTGAAAGAATCATCAAGATTGGGTGAAAAAATGTTTGCTGAGATTTCAGGCAACTCGTAGTTTTTTGGAAGCTTGGCAACCCCTTTCCATGAAAGTGATTTTCGCCAGTCTCTCCTTAGGGCTACATCAACAGCAAACAAAGCATAGATATAGAACAGGAAACTGCTTTATTGTGTCAAGTTTCAAAGAGCTAGCACAAACCGTGTTTGATTTAGAGTTCCATATACATGTATCCCTATAGGAGAAAACAGAGTGAAACCTAAAAATGAAAACGGTTACTGCAAACGAACGGTTTAACCTAGAAGAACGAAATTTGGTGAGCCAAGTGGTTTTGGTGTACTGATCATTACCTGAAAGAATCATCAAGATTGGGTGAAAAATGTTTGCTGAGATTTCAGGAAACTCGTAGTTTTTTGGAAGCTTGGCAACCCCTTTCAATGAAAGGGATTTTCCCAAGTCTCTGCTTAGGGCTACATCAACAGCAAACAAAGTATAGAGATAGAACTTGAAACTGCTTTATTGTGTCAAGTTTCAACGAGCTAGCACAAACCGTGTTTGATTTAGACTTCCAAATACATGTATCCCTATAGGAGAAAACAGAGTGAAACCTAAAAATGCAAACGGTTACTGCAATTGAACGGTTTAACCTAGAAGAACGAAATTTGGTGAGCCAAGTGGTATTGGTGTACTGATCATTACCTGAAAGAATCATCAAGATTGGGTGAAAAAATCTTTGCTGAGATTTCAGGCAACTCGTAGTTTTTTGGAAGTTGTCAACCCCTTTCCATGAAACTGATTTTCGCCAGTCTCTGCTTAGGGCTACATCAACAGCAAACAAAGCATAGAGATAGAACTTGAAACTGCTTTATTGTGTCAAGTTTCAAAGAGCTAGCAAAAACCGTGTTTGATTTAGAGTTCCAAATACATGTATCCCTATAGGAGAAAACAGAGTGAAACCTAAAAATGAAAACGGTTACTGCAAAAAAACGGTTTAACCTAAAAGAACGAAATTTGGTGAGCCAAGTGGTTTTGGTGTACTGATCATTACCTGAAAGAATCATCAAGATTGGGTGAAAAAATGTTTGCTGAGATTTCAGGCAACTCGTAGTTTTTTGGAAGCTTGGCAACCGCTTTCCATGAAAGTGATTTTCGCCAGTCTCTGCTTAGGGCTGCATCAACAGCACAGAAACCATAGAGATAGAACGTGAAACTGCTTTATTGTTTCAAATTTCAAAGAGCTAGCACAAACCGTGTTTGATTTAGAGTTCCAAATACATGTATCCCTGTAGGAGAAAACAGAGTGAAACCTAAAAATGAAACGGTTACTGCAAACGAACGGGTTAACCTAGAAGAACGAAATTTGGTGAGCCAAGTGGTTTTGGTGAACTGATCATTACCTGAAAGAATCATCAAGATTGGGTGAAAAAATGTTTGCTGAGATTTCATGCAACTCGTAGTTTTTTGGAAGCTTGGCAACCCCTTTCCATGAAAGTGATTTTCGCCAGTCTCTGCTTAGGGCTGCATCAACAGCAAACAAAGCATAGAGATAGAACTTGATACTGCTTTATTGTGTCAAGTTTCAAAGAGCTAGCACAAACCGTGTTTGATTTAGTGTTCCAAATACATGTATCCCTATAGGAGAAAACAGAGTGAAACCTAAAAATGAAAACGGTTACTGCAAATGAACGGTTTAACCTAGAAGGACGAAATTTGGTGAGCCAAGTGGTTTTGGTGTACTGATCATTACCTGAAAGAATCATCAAGTTTTGGTGAAAAAATGTTTGCTGAGATTTCAGGCAACTCGTAGTTTTTTGGTAGCTTGGCAACCCCTTTCCATGAAAGTGATTTTCGCCATTCTCTGCTTAGGGCTATATAAACAGCAAACAAACCATAGAGATAGAACTTGAAACTGCTTTATTGTGTCAAGTTTCAAAGAGCTAGCACAAACCGTGTTTGATTTCGAGTTCCAAATACATGTATCCCTATAGTATAAAACAGAGTGAAACCTGAAAATGAAAACGGTTACTGCAAACGAACGGTTTAACCTAGAAGAACAAAATTTGGTGAGCCAAGTGGTTTTGGTGTACTGATCATTACCTGAAAGAATCATCAAGATTGGGTGAAAAAATGTTTGCTCAGATTTCAGGCAACTCGTAGTTTTTTGGAAGCTTGGCAACCCCTTTCCATGAAAGTGATTTTCGCCAGTCTCTCCTTAGGGCTACATCAACAGCAAACAAAGCATAGCGATAGAACTGGAAACTGCTTTATTGTGTCAAGTTTCAAAGAGCTAGCACAAACCGTGTTTGATTTAGAGTTCCAAATACATGTATCCCTATAAAAGAAAACAGAGTGAAACCTAAAAATGAAAACGGTTACTGCAAACGAACGGTTTAACCTAGAAGAACGAAATTCGGTGAGCCAAGTGGTTTTGGTGTACTAATCATTACCTGAAAGAATCATCAAGATTGGGTGAAAAAATGTTTGCTGAGATTTCAGGCAACTCGTAGTTTTTTGGAAGTTGGCAACCCCTTTCCATGAAAGGGATTTTCGCCAGTCTCTGCTTAGGGCTACATCAACAGCAAACAAAGCATAGAGATAGAACTTGAAACTGTTTTATTGTGTCAAGTTTCAAAGAGCTAGCACAAACCGTGTTTGATTTAGAGTTCAAAATACATGTATCCCTATATGAGAAAACAGAGTGAAACCTAAAAATGAAAACGGTTACTGCAAACGAACGGTTTAACCTAGAAGAACGAAATTTGGTGAGCCAAGTGGTTTTGGTGTACTGATCATTACCTGAAAGAATCATCAAGATTGGGTGAAAAAATGTTTGCTGAGATTTCAGGAAACTCCTAGTTTTTTGGAAGCTTGTCAACCCCTTTCCATGAAAGTGATTTTCACCAGTCTCTGCTTAGGGATACATCAACAGCAAACAATCCATACAGATAGAACTTGAAAATGCTTTATTGTGTAAAGTTTCAAAAAGCTAGCACAAACCGTGTTTGATTTAGAGTTCCAAATACATGTATCCCTATAGGAGAAAACACAGTGAAACCTAAAAATGAAAACGGTTACTGCACATGAACGGTTTAACCTAGAAGAACGAAATTTGGGGAGCCAAGTGGTTTTGGTGTACTGATCATTACCTGAAAGAATCATCAAGATTGGGTGAAAAAATGTTTGCTGAGATTTCAGGCAACTCGTAGTTTTTTGGAAGCTTGGCAACCCCTTTCCATGAGAGTGATTTTCGCCAGTCTCTGCTTAGGGCTACATCAACAGCAAACAAAGCATAGAGATGGAACTTGAAACTGCTTTATTGTGTTAAGTTTCAAAGAGCTAGCACAAACCGTGTTTGATTTAGAGTTCCAAATACATGTATCCCTATAGGAGAAAACAGAGTGAAACCTAAAAATGAAAACGGTTACTGCAAACGAACGGTT
This sequence comes from Ictidomys tridecemlineatus, assembly GCF_052094955.1. Taxonomy (NCBI): domain Eukaryota; kingdom Metazoa; phylum Chordata; class Mammalia; order Rodentia; family Sciuridae; genus Ictidomys; species Ictidomys tridecemlineatus. The sequence continues at coordinate 439,801 of NW_027521806.1, read as the reverse complement.
TAACCTAGAAGAACGAAATTTGGTGAGCCAAGTGGTGTTGGTGTACTGATCATTACCTGAAAGAGTCATCGGGATTGGGTGAAAAAATGTTTGCTGAGATTTCAGGCAACTCGTAGTTTTTTGGAAGCTTGGCAACCCCGTTCCATGAAAGTGATTTTCGCCAGTCTCTGCTTAGGGCTGCATAAACAGCAAACAAAGCTTAGAGATAGAACTTGAAACTGCTTTATTGTGTCAAGTTTCAGGACCCCTTGGTAATGCCCTGCACTGCCCATGCTGGGGTGGGCTGTTTAATGGCAGAAAATTAGAACATGGGGGCAGAGTTGTTTCTAAAGTTCTGAACAGACCAATAGAGAGTAAGAAAGTTGGGTTAGCAATCAAAAATGTCTCAACAAAGACAATCTTAGGACCAAAGGGCTTCATTGGTAAGTACAGATATATGTTCATAAGAATTAATGGTACTACTTCTCAAATGCTTTTGAAGAATCAAAGAGGCAACTCTTGCAGATTTTTTTTTATGAGGCCACCCCTAGGTTGAAAACACATTTGACCTATCAGGTAATGTGATAAGCCACATTAACAATGAGGGTGAACCTCACACAATCACCTCAAAAAAGGCAGGATATATTTGACAAAAATATAATGAACATGTTTCATAAAAATAAAACAAAACTCTTAGCAAAATATGCATTGCTGGGCGAGGTAGCACATGCCTTTAATCCCAGTGGCTCAGGAGGCTGAGGCAAAAGGATTGCAAGGTCAAAGACAGCCTCAGCAAAAGTGAAACCCTGTCTCTAAATAAAACACAAAATAGGGCTGGGGAGATGGCTCAGTGGTTGAATGCCCCTGAGTTCCATCTCTGGTACACCCCTCCACAAAATAATTTGTATAAAAGGAATATACCTGAACATAATGAGACTTTCAGAGGAAAATTCTAAGCAAAGACACTTGTGGAGAACAAAGTTTTTCCCTAAGTTCCAGAACAAGGCAAGAATACCTGTTCTCAACACCTACCCTTACCAGCCAAGGAGATTAGTAAAGGAAAAAAAAAGACATCCAAATTGGATAGAAAGAACCTAAGCAGTCTCTCTTGACAAATGACATATTCTTATGTATAGAAGATCCTAAATGTGCCATTCAAAAAATTTGTTATGACTAATCAATTCAGTAAATTTGAATAGCAGACTTTTATTATCATTATCAATGCCAAACAAGACTTTAAATTAATTAAAATCTTTCATTAAGCATAAAGTTACTTTCACATTTGCTACAATTACAGTAAATATGTTTCTTTGTAAAGGGACAATCTTCAGAATTTAAAATATCTCCAACTGGGCTGGGGATTTGGCTCAGCGGTAGCGCACTTGCCTGGCATGCGTGCGGCCCGGGTTCGATCCTCAGCACCACATACCAACAAAGATGTTGTGTCCGCTGAGAACTAAAAAATAAATATTAAAAAAAAATTTAAAAAATTCTCTCTCTCTCTCTCTCTCTCTCTCTCTCTCTCTCTCTCTCCTCTCCTCTCCTCTCACTCTCTCAAGAAAGTAATTCCCTTAAACTCTTGTTAAAATAAAATAAAATAAAATATCTCCAACTGCAAGATTACTTATTTAAAACTATGTTTGTTGCTCATATAATAGTGGATTACTCAAATTAAATGTTATACTCTCTTGAATAAGATATAATGGAAATAATTCACTCATAAGATTCATAAACCATCTTTATTTATAAAATACTATCCTAAGAATTATAAATTCATTAAGCTTCAATTGGAGTAAAAGTCTAATCATTTAAGTAAAAGCACTTATGGAAACTAAAAATGAGAGCTACATTATTTTTGAAGGCAGATAAAAAGTATTGTCAGGTTTCATGTTGTGCTTCTTGATGTTCAGTAGCAGACTTTTTGGAAGGTGGAATCAACCCTGAAGGGAACTTACTTCTACTTTCAGAATGCAGGAGAGGGAGGAAATCCTGCTCTTGGGGGGGTGGGGGATAATGAGGAAAACACCACAGTCCCATTGATAATGGAGTGGGTGGTGGGCCCGGTGGAAAATATTCTCAAGATGCTCCATACATGTTTCCTGGAGGAGGTGGAAGAAAAAAAGTTCTTCTCATGAACTGACTCCTTTGATAACACTGAAAATAATGGACCTCTTATTGCAGAGAAAGGTAAGAAAGCAAATCCAGAGCCAGTTGGTTGGTTTTCAGCATTAAGAGATGAATGAGTTACATTGGAATAACCAAGATAAACTTTGGTATCATTTCTACTGGTTTTAATTTCTGAAGATGAGCCCATCCAATTTATCCAAAAAAAGCATAGTGGAACATCTGAATTCTGCTAATCCGGATGGTCTATGACCATAATTAGAAGAATGTCCATCTTGCCTTTGTAGTGGAAGATGTAGATCAGAATATGGTTGGCCTGGTGGAAGAATCATTATCCTTTGGCTCTGTTCCCACCGAGGTGCCAGGGGCCCAGCACCAGAAGGTGCTCTCTACTTTCACTTAACCTATCATAGCTTTATTCTCTTCTTGTACTGCTGGTTGGTTGGTCCAGAGGATTCTCTGGGCCCCTTGAGCCTCTTTCTCTTCCCACTGGCAGCAAAGGTGAGAGTATGAGTAGACCCTTCTTTTCCGAATGAGAAGGTCTTATTTCATATGAAGTTTGACCCAATGGAGAGGAACCATTTGGGGAATTCTGTCTGCCAAAGGCTGTGTTTGAAATATCAAGCATAGAAGAATCTTTTTAAACAAATTTAAATTTGAAATCCATTTCAGTTTATTTTTGTCTATTGTGATCATTTTTGTTTCCTTAAATCATTGAGGTAAGTTTCAGCACTTCGAGCTGCCAATTCATTATCATGTGCTTTTTTCTCGTAGTAAATAAAGTGCCCCTGACAATAACAAATGGTTCTTTCCAATTCTTCAAGATCTTTGGCTTTCTTTTTATAGGTCTCCAGTGGTTTAGCTATATGGCTGATCTTTTCTTCCACTTTGGAATGTTTCCCCTCTTACACTACCTGGTAATTTCCCCCTCTTAGTAATTTTCTTTGGAGTTTCATTACATTTTCTTGATATAGTTCCATCATGACTTTAAGTTTATGCTAAAGATTCTGATTCTCATTTTCAAACTGTATTTTTTGCTTGCAAAGATGCTTGTTCTGACTTAAGATCTTTAATATATTTTATAAGGTCTTCCTTTGTTTTACCTACTTCAGATAATAAAATAAAAAATTTTATTTCTTTCTCTTTCTAAGCTTTTAAAAGAGGCCTTTAACTTCGCATCATGAACCAGTTCTTTCAAAGCTCCTTTTCACTGATCGTCTAAGTGAGCAAAAATGTCTGATTCACTTTCCATTTCTAACTCCAAGTTACCACCATCTGTTAGAACTTCTCCAAGCACAGGAGCCAAATCTTTTATCTGTAGCAAGTGTTCAGTCAGAGACATAATTTGGTTTTCTTTATCTCTTAGAACTTGTTCTGCATGTACTTTAGAGTGTTCAAATGTCATTTTCTGCTTATTAAGGCCATTCGCTTTTTCTTTTCATACTTCAACTTCTTGTAAAAGCTATTTCTGACTTTCCTGAAGTTGGAAATTTTCATTTAAAGCCTCTTTTATTGCTACCATAACTCCTTCTTCATTTATTTGACATATTTTCAAGGTTGTTTTACTTTCAGGTATTTGTGATTTGAGGAATTTTGATTCATCTATTAGGGACTTAATTCTGTTTTTATATATTCCCCTATAAATTCATCCTGTTGAGAATGTTTAGGTTTCTCTTCTTGTAGTTCTTTTTCTAGAAATAATATTTCATCCTCAAGTTTAGATACAGATCTATCCAGGTTTTCATATATTGCCTCCAAGTTTTCTGCTTCTATTGATTCTTTCTCCAGAATGCCATCCTTTAAAGATGACTCTAAGCCTTCATATTCTTTTTCACATGGCTAACTTTTCCAAGTAGTCCACATTTTTCTTCAATTCATTCAGAAAGTTTTAGAGCAAGTTTTTGTTTTCTTTTTTTCTAGTGAAACACTTGCTTCTCCACAAAAATAAGAGAATAAAAATTCCAACAGCTGTACATATCACCAAATCCCATGGACAGTCATAAGGATTAGAGTGTGTTTTTAAACAATGCAGACCACAATCCTTCTTACTTCTTCCTCAAGTATGGCTGAGGGGAAGCTGTTGTTTCTCCATCATAATAAAGCTACTTTAGCTATTTTCTCCACAACCAAACCATGCCCAGCAATGCCAAAAGAGGCTGTGAACACTCAGTTCTTGTTCAGGAACAAACCTGTGACAGGCAATGAAGCAGACCATTGTGAACCAGCAGGTAGGGATGCCTGCAGATATGAGCATAGGGAACCCCAGTTATGGGCTCCCAGGTGCCTAACACACTCATGCTGCCTGTCAGAGAAGTCTTGGCCCCTTCCCTATGCTGTGAATCCTGAACCAATGCAGGTTCAAGCCTGTCCCACTCAAGCCAGAGAGAAGTTCTCTCCATGTCACCCATGCATTTTTTGGTTGAGGCAAGGCCAAGGTAGAACTTATTATGTGTCATTCTATACAGTCATAATATTAAGTTATTATAGAGTCATAATAAGCAAGTTGATCATTAAAATATATAGCAAAGAAAAGGATAAGATAAGTGAGATTCTTTCTCAAACAAAATAAAATTAAATTTTTCATGGGATTCTCACACAGAAACAGGGGACACCAGGGTATTCGATAGGAAGCAGTGTTTATTTTTGTGCATCCAGCCTCAGTGGACTCATATCCAAAGGCTGAACATTTAGTGTAGGA
>NW_027521806.1:300000-430000 GCF_052094955.1 Ictidomys tridecemlineatus | reverse complement strand
AATGATGTACACCATATTCCACCATTCTATTAATCTCCTGCCTTCTTTCCCTTCCACCCCTTCTGCTATCTAGAATTCATCCAATACTTTGTTTTAATTAAAGAGGAAAATGCATGCCCTCCTCTAGGAGGTGAAGGCCTATGCAAATGCATACACTTCCTGCCACTAAAATGGCACCATCTTTCTCAGTTTCTTGAAGCCAAGAGTTTTAGGATTGCTAAGAGTTGGGAAAAAGAAAAAAAATAAGGCATGAGCAAGTAGAAGATATCTGGACTATGGTGCACAGTTCCCCCAGGCTCCAGGCCAAAGCATAAAACATAATGAATAATAAACCAAGACTCATGTATATAGATCTCCAACCCTGTTCTGTTGGCTGTGGGTTGTGAAAATGTGGATGTTGGAGAAGGTAAGTGGATAATAATAGCAATGACTATCTGTCATGTATTTATTAGGATTTTTTTTTAAAATTCAGATTGACAGATGTTTCCACTACAACTCCATATTTCAGAAGCTGGTTGGAGGTGAAGGAGGTCAGAGCCAATGCTCCTGGGGCCTCTGAGGGATGTTAACAGATGTCCTCCTAAGCTCATCCCCCACAAAATAAAATTTATAGTCCAATAAAGAATGTCTAGCTACAGAGCAAAAATGGCTAAAATACAGAATATCCAGGACACCACTATTTACTGGGAAGTCCCTAACCTCATTGAATGGTTTGTCTTTGACCCTTGGCCTTCAAGAAAAGAAAGAATAATTTCTTAGCAAACTGTTTTCAGCAATTTCTAGAAACTATGCCAACTTGTACAGGGACAGACTCAAGTCTCATGTAAGTAAGAGTTCAGCCATCTTTACCCTATTTTCGTGTGTACATTCATTCTCAAATGAGTAAAGCATACATCTTTGTTAAGAAACTGATTTAAGGAACTAAAATTTTGTTTTATTTTATTTGCTCTTTAATACTGTATAGAATGTGTAGATCTTAGGTATATTTTCCACAATATGAGTCAATTTTCACATCAAGCCCATAGTTCTGCCTGGAAAATGAGCTTAAAACATTTATTCGAAAGTGAAGATTTTGTAACATCATGATTTCTTGTAGATTTCCCATGGAATTTATGTTTCTTACAACATAACCCTTCTCCATATCCTAACTCTGGGCTATAGAAAAGAAGTGGCTTATCTGTTACTGGGGAGTCCTACTGATTCTGCTGGTGCCACAAAGCTCATATTCACCAAAGGATAACCATCTGTGCTGACAGTGACTCCAAAGCCATGTTTTGCTTAATACATGCTAGGATTGTTCAAAATCTTTTGCAGACATAGCTTACTAAATCCTCAAAGCAATCCTGCCTGCCATATATTATTGTTATTATATTTCAGGAACCTACTGAAATTTGTAGAGCTATTAAGAATTTGAGTAGGGATTTGAGCCTAGGCAGTCAAGACCCAGATCTGTCCATAGCTACTTTTTTATGTCTACCATATGAGCACTGACTCAACCTGTCCATCTTCTTTCCTCCTGTCCCTGGAGCTAGAAACACAACTGGAATGGGCAGATAACTCAGCAGAACCAAGTGGATTTTGTTAAAAAGATTGCCCAGCTGCAGGTCCACAGAGCATTACTCTTTCCTTTGAAATTGTTCCTTATGAGCAAGATGTGGGCCTGGAATTTCTTAAGGCTGTGTTTTTCAACTCATGAAGAAAAGTTGCCCTCCATAGATGCCAGCACAGACCAAAATAAGTTATGCAAAAGAGAGAAAGAAAAAGACCTGGTGTTCTAGGGACCAGCCCAGCCTGAACTTCCCACCAGAGGGCTAACAAACTCCTTTTGTATGCATAAACTGTTTTGACATGGCAATGTGGTACTTGCCACTTTAAGAGACTTGACAAAGGAAAATGCAGAGTAAATGCAGGCAAGAGAAAGAACAAGTCGTCACATTTAAACATATGCAAAATGACATAGACGCTCGCATTATAGCAATGTAGCTGAGGCCCTAAAAGACCTGACATCTGTGCTGACAGTGACCCCAAAACCTGTCCAGACAGAAATTCCCAAACTGAAGCTATAAATCAGAGAAAGAGTAGATGAGAAAACCTGTTGAGCAGACACGCTTACCATTCTGTGCTATGGACCACAGCCAAAGAACCTCTGTGCTAGCTAAGATGTGCTGCTACAATATCCAAAATCAACTCCCATAACCTAGTACACAGATCAAAACAACCTCAGAGATAGAGACTATGGGATATTCTTCTAATTAAATAACCATCTTTAAAAATCTTGTATTTTGAAAGAAAGTAATTTAAATAATTTAGTTAGATGGGAAATTACATGGACCTGTGGTGTTGGATAAACCATGCTGTTCCAAATTGATTTGCTGGAAACCCTTTTCTAAAACACCTAACATGCCTGAGATTTCATTCCCTAGGCCACACCTGTGGTCCAGGAAAAAGGGCTGCTACCCCAGCATGGGGGACACTCCAGCCACAAAGAGACTAAGCCTGAATACAAGGGCCATAGTAACAACTTACCCCTGAAAATTGGACTTATTGAGGGTTTGGACACACATAAAAACCACTGTAGGGCCACTGTCAAATCTTGCTTCTCCTAGGAAATGTACAATAGCTGCAGATGCAGAGACAAACTCAAAATCAGGCAAAAATATCTCAGTCAAAACCTCAAGCCCCTCAGGTCCACAGAGGGAGCTCTAGTGGGCCTGGAGGACCATGACCCTCTGGACACAGAGGAGAAAGCAGAGAGCACACAGAGTGAGAGGGTGGAAATCTTAAGAAAAATCTGAAATGTTTGAGCATCCTTTGATTTTGAAAAGGCCAATATTCAGAAATACAGATGTAGGAAAGAGACTAACAAAAGAGATTTCTAAATATTGCTGCAGTCTGGCTGGGCACAAATCACCGAGCCGCCACAAAGCACTTGTATGTTCAAACAGGGAACTATATTCTCTGAACTCCAACAACACTCCACGCACACTCCCTGGGAACTCTCCCAAATGCCACCAACGCAGCCCCTCTCCGGCACACCACACCAACCGGAACTCCCTCCACCAGAACTTTACCAACCAATGCAAACATCCCAGAAAATCCTCGAGAACGCCAAAGTAGTGGGCACCTGAGGTGGACAGCAGAGGTCTATATACAATTGAATCAATACAGCATCATCTTAATGGCTTGCCTCTCAACCATTACTTATGGCAAAATGCCAGGGGCCATTCCAACTTGGCTGTGGCTTTCAACATCTCCCCCCTTCTGTTTAATTAAACAACAAGCAATGTGGCTTAGGGACCCTGCCTCTCTTAGGCTTTCCAATACTACATATGGTCCTTACCTGTCAACGGATGAGCTGACCTCAAGGAATCAGCCTCCTGTCTTAGGTTGGTACAATTGCAATTGGATCTTACCCATCATTGACTACCAGTCCAGCATACAGCCAGAATTGTGGATAGACCTTTGCACCAGTGTGTGGGGGGGTGAGTTTCTTTGCCTCACCTCTGTTGGCCCCCAAATTTGGCCTTGGTGCCAGTGGGGGGCTGAGGTTTTTTGCCTCACCTCTGTTGGCCCCAAAATTTGGCCTTGGTGCCAGTGGAAGGGTGAGGTTGTTTGCCTCACCTCTGTTGGCCCCCAAATTTTAGACCATCACAAGCAAAAGGGAGGAGGATGCAAAATGCCATGACACCAAGCCAAATGATGGTTCCTTTTGGAAAAATTGTACCACCGAGGGCACCATCAGCAAAGATACCTCAGCAATACCACAATTTGCTGCATCAACAGATAGTTTGCTAAGAGCCACAGCCAAGTAACATGATGCATGGCACTTTTGGTTGAAAAGTGACACGAGCTAGCCATTGAGATGATATGATTATGTTAAGATTTGCATTCATATGGATATTGGACTCCTGCTGTTCACCTCTGCCTGATATGGGACTCCTGGAGAGTTCCCATTGGTTGGGGAAGTACAGTAGGAGGGAATTCCAGGGGAAGAACTTGTTCTGGGGTTCCGGTAGAACACCACTGTGTGTGTGGACCGGCTTCTTCCCGGACGTGTACGGGGTATTGGTGGCATTTTCAAAAATAAAGTTTGTTCCTGCTTGAGTGGCTCCTGATTCTGTTCCGAGACAAACTGCAGCAATTGGTGGCCCATGTGGGGGACACCTGAAGCTTGGAGGTGAGTAAAATTGCTTGGCCCTGAGAGAAGGCGACAGAATGGGTGACCATTTCAAAAAACAATGTGTTCTTGTTTTGATTTATTTTGTTTTTGTTTCAAGCTCCCTATCCCTAGAATTTTCTCAGGCAAACTGGGAAAAATGGTTGGCTCAAGGTTTGAAGTTGTTCAGCCCTGAGAAAGAGAAAATTGATACCACTATTCTCTGTTCTGTTTTTGTTTCATTCTGTTTTGGCTTTGTTTTATGCTATCTTATTGGGTTGTGTTACCTTTATAGTAGATTAGAATCTAGTAAAAAAAAAAAAAAAAAAAGAATGTTAAGTAAATTGTTAGAGGTCCAGACTATGGTAGAAAACATGTTAGGTCAAGCAAAAGAGAAGGTCTCTCGAGCTAGTCAGAGGAAAATTTGAAGAAAGAAAGCTTAGAGAAAAAACAGCCATCAGGTGGAGAATTACAACAGGAGGCTGCTACTAACTCCGTTCTATCACCAGAGGGCATAATTCAACCAATAGCTCCATCTACAGATGAGCGGCCCTCAAAACCCATAGTTGCTGGACGGAATCCTGAGGCAGGACCCCAAAGATTAGCATGCCCTGTACTTGAGCAGGCAGGAGGGGAACGAATTCACCGTGATTTAGATTTCAAAACAGTAAAGCAATTAAAGGAGGCTGTAACAACCTATGGTCCGCAAGCATTTTTTACCATAAGTATGGTCGAATCTATTACCAAATTGGATATGACACCAGCAGATTGGGCTAACATGTGTCGATCTGTGCTAAATGGAAGACAATATTTTGGATGGAAGGTTGCCAATGAGGAATTTTGCATGGAGACAGCTAGGCGAAATGCAGCAGCCGGTTACCCTCAAAGAAATTTAGATATGTTATTAGGAAAGGGACCTTATGAGAGTCAAAGACAACAAATTGAATATGATCCTGGCATATACCCACAAATTGCTGTTGATGCAGTTAGGGCATGGAAAACTTTACAGGGGCATGGAGATTTACAAGGTCAATTATCTAAGGTAATACAAGGAACTAATGAACCTTATGCTGAATTTGTAGATATGTTTATTCAGACACCTTCTAGAATATTTGGAGATACAGAACAGGCAATGCCATTTATAAAACAACTGGCTTATGACCAAGCAAATTGTTGCTGCAGAGAGGACATTAGACCATGGAGACATGAAGATTTAAACACATATATTAAATTATGTAGAAACATTAATGAACAAGGGCAAGTCTTAGCAGCAGTACAACAGGCTTTAGATGCCAGGCCAAAAACATGCTATAATTGTAATCAAACAGGACAATATTAAAGGAGTTGCCCCATAAAAGGAGGGTTTAACAAAGCTAGGTATCAAAGGAATAGAATACTGGGTATTTGCCCACGATACCATAGAGGGAGACATTGGGCAAATGAATGCCATTCTCAAACCACCATAGAGGGTATTCCGTTATTAAAAAAATGGACAACGACCAAGTGTTTACCTACAATATCATGGAGAAAGGCATTAGGCTCTATTGCCAAAAAACGGACTGGAGGGCCCAATACCCGGGGCCCAAAACCACAAATATACGAGGCAATGGAGGAACCCAGCAGCACCATCAAGGTAGTGCCCAGGACGCATTATCTATTAAATCTCTCATTAGACAAACTAGAGGGAGCACAGGGTTGGACATCTGCACCTCTGCCAGAGCACTACTAACTCCAGAGATGGGAGTTCAAATCATTCCCACAGGAGTAAAAGGACCTCTTCCCCAGGGAACAGTAGGCTTATTATTGGGACGCAGTTCTTCTATATTAAAACGACTTATGATAAGTCCTTGGGTAATTGATCTCGATTATGAGGGTGAAATAAAAATTATAGCTAGTTCTCCAAAAGGTATATCAGTAATTTCATCAGGAGATAGAATAGTATAGTTACTATTAATACCCAGCCTGCATGATAAATTTCCCAGTCGTACTGTAGAAAGAGGTTCCAAGGGATTAGGCTCCACAGGTGTAGATCGGGCTATGCTGTCTTTAAATTTAGATTCTCGCCCCATGCTAAAACTAAATATTCAAGGACATGACTTTAATGGGCTACTTGACACAGGTGCTGACCTTAGCATCATATCTCGTCAAGAATGGCCAAGACATTGTTCATTACAACAAGCCACTCAAACGCTTCGAGGCCTAGGAGTGGCAACTAATCCCCATAGAAGTGCAATGGTATTAGATTTGAAGGATCCTGAAAGATGTGAAGGAACTATTCAGCCCTATGTATTGGACCATCTTCCTATAAATTTATGGGGACAAGATGTCCTAGATCAATTAGAATTGACATTAACAAATAACATCAATCCTAATGTGCCCACTACTAGGGCTAGACAAGGCTTTAGGAAAGAAAAATGATTAAGAGAACAAGAACAAGGTATGACAGCACCAATTCAAATAGATCAAGAAATAAATAGACATGGATTGGGTTTTCAGAAAGGGCCACTGAGACAATCAAAATTACTTGGAAATCAGAAAGACCAGTGTGGGTTCCTCAGTGGCCCCTGACTAAAGAAAAGATACAAGTAGCCCATGACCTGGTCAAACAACAATTAGCGGAGGGTCATATACAACCTTCCGTATCTCCCCATAATACTCCCATTTTTGTCATTAAAAAGAAATCTGGAAAATGGAGATTATTGCAAGATTTAAGAGCCATTAATAATGAGATGGTTATTATGGGACCTGCTCAATCAGGGATTTCCCAATTGTCTGCTTTACCAATCACCTAGTATGTTTTAGCTATAGATATTAAAGATTGTTTTTTTTTCAATTCCAATTCATCCTGAGGATAGTCCACATTTTGCATTTACTATCCCTGCACTAAATCATGACAGTCCTGATCATAGATATGAATGGAAAGTACTCCCTCAAGGGATGGCTAATATTCCAATTACATGTCAAATTTATGTTAAGAAAGCAATCCAGCCACTTAGAAATCAAAATCCTGAACTACAAATGTTTCACTATATGAATGATGTCTTATTGGCACATAAAGATAAAAACACATTGCTAGAATGTTATGCCACACTTAAAAAATTATTAAAAAATTATAATCTAGAGATAGCAATAGATAAAGTACAATTAAATCTTTCAATTAATTATTTAGGAGTTCTATAATCCTCAACCATGGTCCGTCCACCAAAAATTCAAATACGAGTAGATCAACTCAAATCACTTAATGACTTTCAAAAGTTATTGGGAGATATAAATTGGATAAGGCCTGATCTAGGCATACCAATAGGAGAGTTGGGACCTTTATTTGATATTCTAAAAGGTCCATCAGATCCAAATTCACTGCGCATGTTAACGCCTAAAGCAAGAAAAACATTAAAAATCATTGAAACATTTCTGGAAATTATGCATTTGGATAGAATTGATATAAGTTTGCCTTTATTATTTATTGTACTACCAACAAAAAATATTCCTACAAGAGTATTTTTGCAAGAAGGTCCATTATTGTGGATACATTTATCTTATTCTCCTTACACTATTCTTAATAGATATCCTGAGGCTGTAGGACAATTAATACTCAAAGGAATAAAAGCAGCAAAGGGAGTGTTTGGGATTTCTCCCAATAAAATTATTACTCCATATACTGTGGATCAAATTGATGAGTTAGCTAATGAGTTAAATACTTGCACAATAATCCTGTGTAAATCTAGTGTTTCATTTGATAACCACTTACTATCTAATCCTTTGTTGTCTTTTTGGTCTAAGCTTCCTGAAGTTTTTCCAAAAATGACAAGAAAAACTCCTATCATGAATGCTCTAAATATATTCACTGATGGGTCAAATAATGGTTCAGCAGCAGTAGTTACTCCTGATCAAACTTTTACATTTTTAGTACCCAAACAATCATCTCAAAAGGTAGAGCTTAATGCAGTATTACAAGCTTTTATGATGTTTAAAGAATCTGTATTTTATTTATTTTCTGATAGTCAGTATGTAGTTAATGCTATAGTATCCTTTATAGATGCTGGTAGGATTACCCCTTCTTCTACTGTTTTCTCTTTGTTTTCCGCTATACTAAGTATAATCTGGGACAGAAAAGATTCATTCTTTATAGGACATATCAGGGCACATACAGGATTGCCTGGAGCCCTTAGTTTGGGCAATGAACTAGCACATAAATCTACACATGATATACTTATTTTCTCCACAATTGAAGAAACTATAAATTTTCATAAAAGGTTCCATGTCAATGCTAATACTTTACAAAAGTGTTTTAAAATAACTAAAGAACAAGCCAGACATATAATAAAACAATATCAAAATTGTTTGACATTTTTACCACAAGTTAATCTTGGAGTCAATCCTAGAGGACTGATACCTAACCATATTTGACAGATGGACATCACACACTTGCCAGAATTTGGAAAATTAAAATATTTGCATGTTACAGTTGATACTTCTTCTGGATTTTTGATGGACTCCCTTCATGCCATAGAAAAAACTAAAGTTATTATAGCTCATTGCTTACAAAATTTTGCCACTGTGGGCATTCCAAAACAGATAAAAATGGATAATGGTCCTGGTTATGCTTCTAACTCTTTTAAACAGTTTTGCTCATCATTTGGCATTACTCACATAACAGGAATTCCATACAATCCACGAGGACAAGGCATAGTTGAAAGAGCTCATCAAACTATTAAAATGTACTTATTAAAGCAAAAGGAGGGAATTGGAAAGGGGTATATATCCCCCAAAAATAAACTTAAAATAACCCTTTTTACTCTAAACTTTTTAAATTTGGATTCATCAGGGCTTAGTGCTGCAGAAAGACATTTGTATCCAAAAAATGTACATAAGCATAAGGTACTTTGGAAGGATATTCTTACAGGACAATGGAAAGGTCCTGACCCAGTGATAGTCTGGAGTCGGGGCTCTGTCTGTGTTTTTCCACAGGAAGAACAGCAGCCGATTTGGATTTCAGAGAGGTTAACCAAAACAATTTCTACAGACCAAAAGGAAAATGATTTGACTCAAATCCATAACAGCTGATATCCAGAACTCCAGCTTGGCTATTCTTACATCTGTGACAGTGATTAACCAGGATGCTTTTTTCAATATCTATTTTATTATTGCTTTTTTCCACATCATAAAATTCCATTTTATGGTTCTTACCCGTCATTGGAAAACTGACCTCTAGGCGTCAGCTCAAAAATAAAATGTTTTTCTGATCAGTTTTATTTTTTGACTGTGGAGTTTTTAAACATTGCAATGGAGATTTCACCTAGGTAAATCTACAGGCCTTTATTATTGTCTTATGTGTTGTATGTTACGTGTGCACACTTCTGTTTTGTGTTATATGTCTGTATGTGCGTATGTCCATATATCATATATGAGGAGCACTCATAAATATATGGATCCATTTTTTTAAATTACTATTCACGTGATTTTAATGGTTTAATTTAATTTGGGTAAAAAGTTGTTGAAGACTCTTTTAATGTGTTCAAATAAGCAGGTTAACAGATTTATTTGTTTACTTTCACCTTTCCTTTTCATGATATTTAATAATTCTGTTCAGGATAATGTAAATTGTTCTAAAAACTGTTTTTTTAATACTTGTTGAACTGTTACATTTTTTTTCTTAACATTGTCAAAATCCCTACTTTCATCCCAGTGCTGGTTAAAACAAAGATGAAACCAAACTACAACTTCTTCAATAATTATCACAACAAAGTGTATAAACTGATGCATCAATGAATAATAACTCAAAAAGTAATGCTCAATCACTGAGTCGATGTATTTTGGGAGGAAATGGACATATTGATAGATTCCTCCACTTTGGACTGCTTACAAAACTTGCCTGGACTATGTATCACTTGTATGTGTTGTGCTCTATTTGTTGATACAGCGAACTATGGTAGTGCTGGCGTATCTTTGCTGATGTGTCACCAGTGATGCAATTTTTCCTAAAGAGCAATCTATTGACTTGATGTCGTGGCATTTCTGTATCCTCCTCCCTTGTACTAGTGATGGTCTAATTTTGGGGGCCAACTGAGTTGAGGCAAAGAACCTCACTCCCCCCACTGATGCATAGGCCTATCCACAGGTATGGCTATATACTGGACCGGTAGTCAGTGACAGGTATGATTCAATTGTAGTGGTATCAACCTAAGACAGGAGGCTGACGCCTAGAGGTCAGTTTTCCGATGACGGATAAAAACAATATGTTGAATTGGATAAACCTAACAGGCACTGTCCCTAGCCACATTGCCTGTTGCTTAATTAAACAGAAGGGGGCAGATGCTAAGAGCCACAGCCAAGTAATATGATGCATGGCACTTTTGGTTGAAATGTGACACCAGCTAGCCATTGAGATGATATGATTATGTTAAGATTTGCATTCAAATGGATATTGGACTCCTGCTGTTCACCTCACCCGCTATGGGACTCCTGGAGAGTTCCCATTGGTTGGGGAAGTACAGTAGGAGGGAATTCCGGGGGAAGAACTTGTCCTGGGGTTTTAGTAGAACACCACCGCGTGTGTGGACGGGCTTCTTCCTGGATGTGTATGGAATATTGGTGGCATTTTCAAAAATATAGATTGTTCCTGCTTGAGTGGCTCGTGATTCTGTCCCCAGGCAAACTGCGGCAATAGTTCAAAATTCATACAAGTGATAGATAGTCCAGGCAAGTTCTGCAAGCAGTTCAAAGCAGAGGAATCCATCAATATGTCCATTTCCTCCCAAAGTAAAAAAACTCCTTATTTGAGCATCACTTGTTGAGTTATTATTCATTGATGCATCAGTTTATACAGTTTGTTGTAATAGCTTTCATAGAAGCTGTAGTTTGGTTTTATCTTTGTCTTCACCAGCACTGGGATGAAGATAGGAATTCTGGAAATGATGGCTAAAAAAAAATATGTAACATTCCAGCAGGCACTAAGAAAACAATTTTCTGAACAATTTACATTATCCTGAACAGAATTATTGAATATAATAAAAAGGAAAGGTGAAAGTAAACAAACAGATCTGTTAACACCCTTTTTTGTTCATATATTAAAACAATCCTCAACAGCTGTTTACCCAATTTAAATTAAACCATTTAAATCATGGGAATAAAAAAAAAATATTTGGATCCATTTTTTCATGAGTGCTCCTCATATATGATATATGGACATACACACATACAGACATACAAAAGAAAACAGAAGTGTGCACACATAATACAATAAATACTACACATAACATAATAGTAAAGGCCTTGTAGCTTATCACAGGTGAAATCTCTAATGCAATGTTTAAAAACTCCACAGTCAAAAAATAGAACTGATCAGAAAAACATTAAACTTGGTCTGTATGAGCTCAAAACATAAATAGAACTTCATGATGTGAAAAAAGGCAATAATAAAATAGATATTGAAAAAACCATCCTGGTTACCACTGGATTTTACTCTTCTTTCAATATCTCATCCTTCTTCCTGTAACTTGCATATGGGTCTGAAGGTATTCCCACAAGCAAGCCCTAAGGTTCTTTACATTTGAAATAGGCTTTAATGTTGTTCATTATTCACTAGCCTCTATGTGTGGGAGAACCACTGTTGCAGATGTAAGAATATCAGTTGTTATGGATTTGAGCCAAGTCATCTTCTTTTTGGTCTGTAGAAATCGCTTTAGTTAATCTCTCTGGAATCCAAATTGCTGCTGTTCTCCCTGTGGAAACACACAAACAGACCCCCGACTCCAGACAATCACTGGGCCCGGACCTTTCCATTGTCCTTTTAGAATATCCTTCCAAAGTACTTAGGCTAATGTACATTTTTTGAACACATATGCCTTTCTGCAGCACTGAGCCCTAATGAATAAGTTTAACTTTGGGGGATATATACCCCCTTCCCAATTCATTCTTTTTGCTTAAATAAGTACATTTTAATAGTTTGATGAGCTCTTTCAACTATGCATTGTCCCTGTGGATTGTATGGGATTCCTGTTATATGAGTAATGCCAAATGTGGAGTAAAATTGTTTAAAAGAGGTAGAGGTATAACCAGGACCATTATCTGTTTTTAACTGTTTTGAAACGCCCACAGTGGCAAAATTTTATAGGCAATGAGCTATAATATCTTTAGTTGTTTCTCCGGCATGAAGGGAGCTCATTAAAAAGTCCAGAAGAAGTATCAACTGTAACATGCAAATATTTTAATTTTCCAAATACTGGTAAGGGTTTGATGTCCATCTGCCAAATATGGTTAGGTATCAGTCCTCTAGGATTGATTCCAAGATTAACTTGTGGTAAAGAGGTCACACAATTTTGACATTGTTTTGTTATTTGTCTAGCTTGTTCCTTAGTTATTTTAAAATGCTTTTTATAAATATTTGCATTGACATGGAAGGATTTATGAAAATTTGTAGCTTCTTCTAATGTAGAACAAATATGTATGTCATGTATAGTTTTGTCTGCTAAATCATTGCCCAAACTAAGGGCTCCAGGCCATCCTGTATGTGCCCTGATATGTCCTATAAAGAATGGATCTTTTCTGTCCTATATTAGATTCTGTATAGTGGAAAACAAAGAGAAAAGAGTAGAGGAAGGGGATATCCTACCAGCATCTTCACGGGATACTATAGCATTAACTACATACTGACTATCAGAAAATAAATTAAATACAGACTCTTTAAACATAACAAAAGCTTGTAATACTACATTAAACTCTACCTTTTGAGCTGATTGTTTGGGTACTAAAAATGTAAAAGTTTGATAAGGGTAACTACTGCTGCTGTACCATTATTTGACCCATCAGTGAATATATTTGGACCATTCATGATAGGTGTTTTTCTTGTCATTTATGGAAAAACTACAGGATGTGAAAACCAAAAAGACAGCAAACCGTTAGATGGTAAGTGATTATCAAATGAAATATTAGATTTGCACATGATTAATGCCCAAGTATTTAACTCATTAGCTAACTCATCAATTTTATCCATAGTATATGGAGTAATAATTTTATTGGGAGAAATTCCAAACAATCCCTTTGCTGCTTTTATTCCTTTGAGAATTAAATTGTCCTACAGCCTCAGGATACCTAGTAAGAATAGTGTTAGGAGAAAAAGATAAATGTATCCACAATAATGGACTTTCTTGACAAAATACTCGTATAGAAATATTTTTGTTGGTAGTACAATAAATAATAAAGGCAATCATATCAGTTCTATCCAAATGCATATTTTCTATATATGTTTCAATGATTTTTAATGTTTTTCTTGCTTTAGGCATTAACATGTCGGATGAATTTGGATCTGATGGACCTTTTAGGATATCAAATAAAGGTCCCAACTCTCCTGTTGGTATGCCTAGATAAGGCATTATCCAATTTATGTCTCCTAATAACTTTTGAAAGTCATTAAGTGATTTGAGTTTATCTACTTGTAATTGAATTTTTGGTGGACGGACCATGGTTGAGGATTATAAAACTCCGAAATAATTAATTGGAAAATTTAATTGTACTTTATCTATTGCTATCTCTAGATTATAATTTTTAATATGTTTGTAAGTGTGGCATAACATTCTAGCAATGTGTTTTTATCTTTGTGTGCTACTAATACATCATCCATATAGTGAAATATTTGTAGTTCAAGATTTTGATTTCTAAGTGGCTGGGTTGTTTTGTTAACATAAATTTGACACATAGTTGGGCTGTTAGCCATCCCTTGAGGGAGTACTTTCCATTCATATATTAATGGTTCTTAAATCTTGCAATAATATCCATTTACCAGATTTCTATTTAATGACAAAAATGGGAGTATTGTGGGGAGATACGGAAGGATGCATATGTCCCTGTGCTAATTGGTGTTTTATCAGATCATGGGCTGCTTGTGTCTTTTCTTTAGTCAGGGTCCACTGTGGAACCCATACTGGTCTTTCTAATTTCCAAGTAATTTTTATTGTCTCAGTGACCCCTCCTGAAAACCCAATTCATGTCTATCTATTTTTTGATCTATTTGTATTGGCGCCACTATACTTTGTCCTTTTTCTCCTAATCTTTTTCCTTTCCTAAAGCCTTGTCTAGCCATAATAGTGAGCACATTTGTATTGATGTTATTTGTTAAGGTCAAACCTAATTGATCTAGGACATCTCATCCCTATAAATTTATAGGAAGATGATCCAATACATATGGCTGTATAGTTTCTTCACATCCTTCAGGATCCTTCCAATCTAATACCATTGCACTTTAATGGGGATTAGTTGCCACTCTTAGACCTCGAAGCATTTGAGGGGCTTGTTGTAATGGCCAATGTTTCGGCCATTCTTGACGAGATATGATGCTAAGGTCAGCACCTGTATCCAGTAGCCCATTAAAGTCATGTCCTTGAATATTTACTTTTATCATTGGGCGAGAATCTAAATTTATAGACAGCATAGCCCGATCTACACCTGTGGAGCCTAATCTCCTGGAATCTCTTTTTATAGTACTACTGGAAAATTTTATCATGCATGCTGAGTATTATTAATAAATCGGCTATTCTATCTCCTGGTGAAATTACTGATATACCTCTTGGAGAACTAGCTATAATTTTTATTTTACCATAATCAGGATCAATTACCCCAGGACTTTTCATAAGTCCTTTTAGAGTAGAAGAACTGTGTCCTAATAATAAGCCTACTGTTTCTTGGGAAAGAGGTCCTTTTACCCCTGTGGGAATGATTTGAACTCCCATCTCTGGAGTTCGTACTCCTCTGGTGGAGGCGCAGATGTCCAACCCTGCACTCCTTCTGGTTGGTCTAGTTAGGGATCTAATGAATAATGTGTATTGGCACTACCCTGATGGGGTTCCTGGGTTCCTCCATGGTGTTCCTGAGTTCCTTCAGTGCCCTGTATATTTCTGGCTGTGGACCCCAAATCATTGGGCCCCCCTCTCCATTTTTTGGCAATGGAGCCTGATGCCTTTCTCCATGATATTGTGGGTAAACACCTGGTCCTTTTCCATTTTTTGATATTTGGAACTCTAAATCAAACACGGTTTGTGCTAGCTCTTTGAAACTTGACACAATAAAGCAGTTTCAAGTTCTCTCTCTATGGTTTGTTTGCTGGACTACCCCATATGGTGGCTTGAGAATGCCATTCATTAACCCAATGTCTCCCTCTACGGCATCATGGGCAAATACCTGGTATTCTAGCCCTCTGATACCTTGCTTTGTTAAACCCTCCTCCTATGGGGCAACTCCTTTAAAAATGTTCTGTTTGTTCACAATTGTAGCATGTTTTCGGCCTGGCATCTAAAGCCTGTTGTACTGCAGCTGCCAAGACTTGCCCTTGTTCCTTAATGTCTCTAAATAATTTAATATATGTGTTCAAATCTCCATGTTTCCATGGTTTAATGACCTCCCTGCACCCTTTTTTGATTGGTCATAGGCTAGCTGTTTAATTAATGGAATTGCTTGCTCTGTATCCCCAAAAACTCTGGTAGCTGTTTGAATAAGCCTTTCTACAAATACAGAGTAAGTTCATTAACTCGCTGTATTACCTTAAATAATTGACCTTGTAAATCTCCATGTCCTTGTAAAGTATTCTATGCCCTAACTGCATCTGCAGCAATTTTTGAGTATATAGCAGGATCATACCAAATTTGTTGCTGCTGATCCTTATAAGATCCTTTTCCTAAAAACATCTAGATTTCTCTGAGGATAACAGGCTGCTGCATATTGCCTAGCTGTCTCCATGCAAAATTCCTCATTGGCAACCTTCCATAACAAATATTGCCCTCCATTTAGCATAGCTTTACACATACTAGCCCAATCTACTGGCGTCATGTCCAAGTTGTTAATGGATTCGACATTATTACAGTGAAGGGTGCTTGGGAACCATAGGTTGTTATAGCCTTTTTTAAGTGCTTCACTGTTTTGAAATCTAAAGCACGGTGAATTCGCTGCCCTCCTGCCTGCTCAAGTACAGGGCATGCCAATCTTTCAGGTCCTGTCTCAGAATCCCATTTATCAACTATGGGTGTTGGGAGCCCTCCAGCATAGGTTGTCTCTATAGGCAGAGCTGTTAGTTGGACACTTACACACTCTGGTGATAGAAAGTTGTTAGTAGCAGCCTCCTGTTGCAACGTTTTCCCTCCTGATGGCCGTTCTTTCTTTAAATTTTCTTTGTCTGTCTGACTAGCTCAAGAGACCTTCTCTTTTGCTTGATCTAACATGTTTTTTATCATAATCTGAACCTCTAATAATTTACTTAACACTTTTTTGGTTTGTTTTTAACTAATTTCTGATCCCATATTTCTATGATAAAGATTACACAAAACAAAACCAAAACAGAATGAAACCAAAATGGAACAAAAATGCATTGTATCAATTTTCGTATTTTCTTGAAATATATATTTGTTGCCCATTTCTCTATCTATCTCAGGGGTGAACAACTTCAAACCTTGAGTCAACCATTTTCCCCAGTTTTCCTGAGAAAGTTCTAGGGACAGGAAGCTTGAAACAAAAACAAAATAAATCAAAACAAGAACACTTTGTTTTCTGAAATGGTCACCCATTCTCTCGCTCTTCCTCAGGGGTAAGCAATTTTACTTACCCCCAATCTTCAGGCATTCCCCATACGGGCCACCAAATGCTGTAGTCTGGCTGGGCACAGATCACCAAGCTGCCACAAAGCACTTGTATTTTTAAACAGGAAACATTATTGCCTGAACTCCAACAGCATTCCACGCACACTCCCCGGGAACTCTCCCGAATGCCACCCATGCGGCACCTCTCCAGCACACCACACCAACCGGAACTACTTCCACTAGAACTTCACCAACCAATTCGAACTCCCCAGGAAATCTTGGCGAGAACTCCAAAGTAGCGCGCGCCCGAGGCGGACAGCAGGCGTCTATATATAATTGAATTAATCCGGCATCATCTTAATGACTAGCCTCTCAACCATTTCTTATGGCAAATGCCAGGGGCCATTCTGACTGGCTGTGGCTCTCAAAAAAATATGAGCATATGCCACTTCCTATTAAAATTTGAAATAAACTATAAATAAACGTACAGAGAGTAGCAGGGAGGAGAGAGGCAGAAGGAGGGAGGAAAGAGGAGGCTCGGGGGCCTGAGTTGGAGCAAATTATCTTCCTTGCTTGTGGAATTATTGAAAAAGGAAGCCCACTATTGTTTAACTTTGATGTACTAATAAAGAAAAAAAATAAATATTAAAAAAGCAAAATTCAAACTTCAAAGAAAAACCCAAAGCAATGCCTTTCTTGATTTCCACCTACATTTGTCACAGGGATCTGCAAAACTGCAAGTGCCACAGCCACTGTGGTGGGTGATAGGGGATTCCTCAAAAACCAACCCATGTGGCAGTGGTGTGCAAGCAAAGGAACCCTGAGAACACTGCTATGGATTGCCTTGGAAACTGCTGAACTCAACACTCGGCCAGACAGAGGTCCTGGATGTCAAAGGGAAGGAAAGAAAGACAAGGGACAAGGCAACAGTGTTTAGCACCTGCATACCTCAGTATGACCTTGCAACTGTCCACCTTCACCTCAGTAACCAGGCTCTCCCAAGATTCTCAGTCACACTTGGGTGGTGGGGCTGGCTGAGGAAAGTTTTTATGAAAGCCTCAGGTAATCATTTCAGAATCCTAGAAGTTCTGATGTTCCCAAAGGTAATTTTCTTTCAGGCAATCCTTTGGTTCCAGCCCCTGGGTGGCCATACCAATACCTTTGGCCAGCCTGGGCACCTGCAAATGGCCATACTGGCAGTCTCTGCTCCCTGTGGCTGCTGGAACAAAGCTGGACACCCTGGGTGACTTAAAGACTCATTCTTTGTGTCCTGGAAACCAAAAGACTGAGACAGGTAATAGGCCATGCTCTTGGGACACCTCCAGGTGCCATTCTGTGCCTTCTGAGCTCCAATGGTGCTTACAGACCTTGAAACATTTCCCTCCCAGCTGCCTGGCTCCAGCCTCCTCCTCGATTCTCAGCGGGCCCTGTGTGTCCTTCTTCACCCTGCCAGCCCCTCATAAAGACATGGTCACCCTGCATCAGGGAACTCCCTGCTGTACTGTGACCTCACCTTGACTAACTCTGCAACAACCCAATTCCAAATCAGCTCAAATCCTGTTCTCAGGGGAAGCATGTCAACATACCTTTGGCCAAAGACCCAACCATCGAAAAGCTCTACCCCACCCCCAGAATGCACATCCCTTTCAGGCTTACACCTGGCCTCATCATCCTCAGAGAGTGAATTCATTCCATCTCCGGGAGATTCATGTAAGCCAGCACTGGGTGGGACATGAGTGAACCTCCTCCCTTCTGTAACCTGTGGACCTGGCCAGCATGCCACCTAATTAGCTGAAGGTCCTATAATTGCAGTCTGAGTTCTAGGTGCCTCCTGGTTCTACAAACCTCACATCCCTCACACTCTTCTGCAGTCCCCATTCAAAGGAGCAAGGGAAGGGCCACCTCAAAAAAGGGGACATGCATCACTTCTGCCCTCACCTCATGTTCAAGAAGCAGTCCTTGGTCCTAGTGGGCATCTGTGAATAGACCAAGTAGGTTTCCCAGAAAGGGAAGGGAATAGATAATGGCTGAGCATTACCAGACTCAACTGTAGAATCAAGAAAATGACCTGTCAGTATTGACCTGTGGCCCTGACCTCCAGCAGAGGGGATGGATCCCCGGGAAAGGACATGGCCTGAACATGGAAAGAACCTGGTCCCTGCAAAGCTGCCTCTTGCCCAGCCTGTCCCAGCCAGCTGGCTGATCCTGGTCCCCAAGGAGCTGCCTCCTACCCAGCCTCTCCCAGCTGACTGACAGCTCCAGTCCCCAAGGAGCTGCCTCCTGCCCAGCCTCTACCTGCAATCTGGTTTCCCCTGGCTGAAGTGAGAAACTGCACTACAATTAATTTCCATTGGCCGTGGATATCGAGACTTGAACATCATCTTTGGTTGCAGTCATGGGGTTTTACCTGAGACTCTCAGGCACCTGGCCTCTAGAAGTAACATTCTCTATTCAAAATGCTGCTCCTGACTGCAAAAAGTAAAGAAAAAAATAAATAGTAAAACCCTGGAATCATACAAATTCTCATCATCCCCACCTCAGGTAATTAAGGTATCTAATTTCCTGGTGTCTCATTTGAGTCAAAACATCCTCTAATATCTGTAAGACTGTTGGGACTAATTTATGACTATTCTCAGCAAAATGGGTCCCAGAGGCAAGACAATAAAATACTAAACACCAGCATTTACCAAAATTCTTACAAAATTCTTGTGAACCCTAAGTCAAGATATGCATCAAATCAATTTTATCACCTTCCCTATCAACTATCAAAATGTTTTCATATTTAAACACTTTCTTATTGAAGAAAACTTTTTCTTTCTTCTTTATGGGCCATTTGCTTTACTGTGTATTAAGCCAACAAGAGAAAAATCTATCTGACATTGATTCTAATATGTGATTGAATGTGTGTATGTGTGAGTTTAGAGAGAGTTTATCTATCCCTGTAGCCAGAGTGCTTCCCTCCCACTGGCTATAGGAATAGTTGTAAAAACAACTTTATAAAAGATCCTTCCTGTGTATAAAATTCCTAATTTAATTCTCATTTTAATCCACAGTATTTCCTAAAACTTTCTCCAATGAAAGTAACTAAAATGAATATATTGAAATATTGGCCACAAAAAATATTTTTTTAAAGAAAAATTGGCCACACTGCTAATAGAGTTAATATTGTCATTTATAAGAATGGGTCCCAGCTAACCCAGAAAGCCAATACATCTGATTTTCTTAAAATCTCTGCTCACTTACCCTCTCAATTGAGGGAGGCGGTAGTTTGGGTTTCTGTGCACAGCTGTTGAGGTCCTACATAATGGACTGCATACTGTGGTGTCCTGCCATCCTCAAATCCCACCTTCCAACTGAAGAGATGCAGCCCCTCTGGGACTTACCAGTTCTCAAAGGAAGTGTCTCAGCTTGTAAAATGGAGACTAAACCCAGAGCTGGGCCTGCTCCCTCTGGCCACCTAAAAGTGGTCCCATGCAGTCCCAGGACTCAGGCTTCTCCACCCTCTTATCCTGCCATCCCCTGGGACTACTAGCCAAGACCTGGATCCTCCTTATCTGGCTGAGAGAGGAGGACAGGCAGGCCTAAGGGACAGGCTGAGGAATGAGCTGAGGAACAGGCTGGCAGTGAACACATCCCAGATTTCACCCAGACTCCAGTCTGTGGATAGTGACTAGCATCACCTAGCCAAAGGTGAGGTGTGGTAGCCAAAAAGCCAGTCCTCACCACAGTGATGTTAACTCTTTTTTGAGAACCTTGAGCCTGCAGAAGACAGTTCATGAATAGCACTTGGCTCTGCATCTAGCCTGTGATATGATGGGGTGTATGAATTAGATTGGAAGACACTGTAAAGAGCCTACCATTATTGTCATTCTGTCATTATCTTGGGAACCTGTGTGTGAGCACCTGTCTCTAATTCAGAGCTAAAAATGGGGTAAAATTCCTCTTCCTGATAAGAAACTAGGTAAAAAACCTCTCCGTATTATTTTTTGGAGACACACTGATAAGAAACCCTATAATGCAAAAAGCTATGAACACATAAAGGAGCTTTCTGTTTCCCACAGCTCCTGACCATCCCTGTGGGGTCAGGCTGAAAGCAACCTTGTGTGAGGATTGAGAAAATTGAAGCATTTGACTCTGAGGCCTCAGGGACTCTGAAGGAAAAAGAAACAGTCATCCACCCCTTCAGCTCTCAAAGGAGGAGAAGGAAATACAGAGGTTATGAATGTCCAGAGCTATTGGTAGAAACAGATTTGAAAAAAAAAATTGATTTATCAGCTTTGATCTGTTATTTTCATTGCAACAGATGGCGGCTACTAGATAAAGATGCCGGGCACGGCAGCCGAGCAGTTACCCTGTGCTCTTAACCAGTTTGACTGGTTAAGCTTTTATGGATTAAAAACATTTTAATAATGTCTGTTGAGAAGTTTTCTACTCCCAGAGCAATAGGGGTATAAAAATCATTGTACAGCCATTATCCAAAGGCTAGTAAAGAAAAATAATGACCTTGGCTTTCTAAAGTTTGATGAAAGTTATAGATCATGCCCCAAACAGTCAATGGTACAGTGGTGTTCAGTGATCAGCAGAAGTCCCCATGTCTACCTAGGTGCCAAGACCCACAGACACATAGTTCTGCCTGTTAGCTCATGCAGGGGTAGGTTTTCTTTCGTGACACTCAGCAATGTCTCAAAGAAACCCAGCCAGGGGCCTGGACAGAAGACAGCCAGGGTGGAGGAGGTGAGAGAGTTTCCCTTATTCCAGTGTAACGCAGATGTGCCACAGCTCCAGGTAAATGAGAACTAAAGCCCCCAAGGCACACAGAGAATGGGGACCCTAGTAGAGAAAGAAGATGCCTTCCAAGTGGCCACCTGTCAATTTTGCCCTTTTCCTGGACTTAAATGCTAAAATCATGCACTACTTTGTGCTCTCCTAGGATCTGAACCTGTTCTGGGAACCTGCCAGAAATAGTCAAGCCCTCTCTGTCAATGGACCCCTCACCATGAACACAGTGTACCTCCAGCTGCACTTGCCTTTCTCCCACAGTCTCTTCTCAGCCTCCCAGCCTGGGTCTATCCCTCTCTTCTGTGCTCAGCATCATGTTCCCATTCTGTCTCACTGATAGGTGTCCAACTCTGAATCAGAAATTTATTGAAAGTGTTCCTTAAAGATGGTGCAATTGTTTGCCCAGTCCTGGGACCATCAGCAAGTTCTGCTCCCCACCCCAGGAGCCACCCACTGCATCTGGAGTGCACACAAGCAGCAAAGCCAGGGAGACCTATTCACTAGCAAATTGGAGCCTATAAGGGGGTGCTTTGAGTTCTCCATTGAAGAAGAACCTGATGTCATGGCAGAGACACAGGACAGTCTTCTATCCCCCACACCCTTTCACAGGTGGGGACAGTGTGCGAGCACAAGAAATGTCATGCCATATGTAGGGCCTATGATCTTGGGAGGCCCTGGGCACTAGTCAGTGCATCTGAATTTTGGACATCCTGTCCCCACACTAATGACAGCTTTTTACTTCAAACCTGGAAGCAACATTTCATGCACAGTGTCATCTTCATGCAACCAGAAAAAAAAAAAAAACACCATGGAATGGCTTTCCAGCACAAGGCCTGCTCCAGGCAAGTTCATCAGGTGCAAAGGTTGATGTTCCAGGAAACTGCTATCCATCCACCATACAGAGGTGGCCCCACAGTGGTCTGGCCATGACCACTAGAGGTAGGCATGAGAGGCACAGAGAAAGATGCCTCTGGCCCTGCATCTGCAGAGGTCCTAGCTTCTCACACCCAGCACAGCTCACTTCTACATCCAGGAGACAAGCCTGTTCCCTTTGATAAACCTCCAACTCAGGAATGACTTAGGGTCATTCTGGAGGTACACTAGGGTTATCTTTAAACCAAAGATCCCTACCTCATATAAATTTCCCATGGCCCTAAAACCAGATTCATTCAGTCAATGAAGGTGAGACCAGAGCTGAAATGGTCCTGATCCTGTCACAGGCAAGTGCTTGGGTGTTGCCTGCCCACAGGGTCACTATGTTCAAGACTCAGCACTAAGGATGTCTCTGGGGAGCTGCAACACAGAGACATATCCTCAGGAGGGTTCTGCAGGTGATGAATGTCCAGGCTTGTCTTTAATTAAAACAGAACAAAGCCCATACAAAGAAAGTGTTCTGAATACAGAAAACACTTTTATAAAGAAAACCCACTGGGCAGAATTATATGCCCAACTCCTAGCTGCCAGTCAGTGCCTTATTCCTTAAGTAAATGCTTCTTGACACTTATGAGTTGACTGGCTCTCTAAGTGTTCCTTTAAGCAGCTCTTGAAAGTTCCCAAAGGTTAATTAATTGGCAGCCCATGTGCAGAAGTGTTTTTGGCTGAAATAACAAAGACATAAAAGTTCTGAGTAGGCAGAGGGGACAGAGGATTATTGGTCCTGAGATCATAATTCTACTGTCACACACAGCCACATGGAGGTTTTGGAGGGTAAAAAGCAGAGAGAAAGGAGGGGTTGAAGTTCAGCCAAGAGCAGTGACTTGTCATCACTGCATCCTTAGCACCCAGCAAAAATCCAGGTGGTGTATGGAGGTTCCCAACATGCTTGAGTGCCTTGTCTCTCATCCATGTTCTGTAGACAAAAATAATGACAGTCAGTACTTCTTAGAATTAACAAGGGAATTTAAATGTAATAGTGTTTGAAAAGCCCTTAGAAAGGTGCCCATGCCCTTCTGTTACTTTAGACCAAAGACCCAAAGAACTCATTAGCCTAAGTTTTGTGGTCATGCTGCAGGCCATGGGCCTGCCCTGCAGTAGGCGGCCAATGCCAGATGTCTATGAATGTGAGGCCTGGTGGCCCTTCCCATTAGTCATTTCTGCCTGTCTCAGCCTTTCATGCTGCTTTCCCAGGGCCAGGCTCATATTGCTCAGTCCCTGCCGGGTGGCTCAGCAGTAGCATGGCACCAGCTCCTAGACAAGTTCAATTCATACTGTTGGGTAAAGGAAGGGCAGCACAGCGAGTCAAGTGGAGCATTTGCAATATTGGAATGCAAAGATGTCCATGAGAAATGGAAACAACTGCACATCTTCTCCTTCAGCACAAAATTTCTAAGACCAAATTTTGCCTTTTTCTGTTCATTTTCCTAGAGCACCAACAACCATTTCAGGTTTGTTTTGCCCCTCCCCCCTTTTTCACCTTATTACTAACTTATGACAAAAAATATTTGTGTACTGGGTAAAGGCACAAAACAGCAATAGGCAGATGTCTCTCATTAGTACAAGATGGTTTCAATCTTTCACACAACTTTAATTTTATTTTCCTGTTTAATGCTCATCAATATATACTATGAAATAAATAAATAATGTCATCTTATGAGTTTCCACTAGAGAAACTACACAGGGTGTGGTGGAGGACACCCTAGGGTGGTTTTAAGCTTGTTCTGGTGACTGGGAAAGCAAGTGCTCTCTGGGCATGGCTGGGGCTCACAGGAACACATGCCTGTCTTTTATTGACTCTGTGTGTCCTCATGTTCACTCCTCCCTCATAAAAAGAACTTGCTTTAGACTGCCAAGTGGCCGTTCTTCATGTCTTTATCTGCTAATATTCCTGCTTACCCTGAGTTCTGCAATCACACTGCAGGCCATGGTCCAGTCCTGCTGCAGGTGGCCAATGCCAGATCTCTCTTAAGAGGTGTGGAGAGAGACATTACAAGATCTGGAGGCTCAACAAACAGCCTCAAAATGCAACCCAGGCAACCACCTGCACTCCTCTAATGAGGTTTAAGAAGCTGGGCTCATGCAAGTCAGGAGACAGTGCCAGGCAGACAAAGGAGCTGCTGGCCTTTATTATGAGCTCAACATCCAGGGTGCATGACAGTGAAGTGTCTCAGAGGGCACACTTTATGTGGCTCCATTACATCATAAATTTATCTACTTAAGTAGCTTGGAGGGGTGGGGACAGATTGGGCTACCAGGGATGGGGACATGGAAAGGAGCTGAGTCTCTAGGGGGTCACGTGAAGGAACATTGGACAGGTCAGTCACCTTGATGTGGCTGCCAGAGCCATATCCATGGGGAAAAACTAATGGGACTGTGAAGCTAAGGAAGCACATGCCACAGGCACACCCAACTGGTGACAAGGAAAGAGTTGCCAGGATGACACTGATGTTGACTGCCTGGTTGGTGTTCTGCATGGTCATTTCAGATGCCAGCTCTGGGAGACTGAGCCAAGTGTCCATAGTACCCATGTTTCTTTGCAACTTCCAGGGAATTGAGGACTATTTCAAATCAATTGTTTAAGAAAAACTATGGATGGTGTGGCTGACATTGAGGCCTGTAGAACACTGGCTTCAGTCACAAATTCCCAAGGTGTCTCTGAAATGCTTCCTGTCCCTCAGCCAGAAACACACCCACCTCAGTCCATCAAGAGCTACCCACATCTGCAACCTCTGCAGCCAAACTAGAAAGCTGGAGCACCTTTCTCTCTCCCTTTCTCTTTCCCCTCCTCCTTTCCCTGGATTCCCTGCCTCCACAGTGTGCAGGAGCCATGAACTACACATATTTAACTCCACCAATGGGGTCACTCTCCTTCCCAGGGCTGCTTTCCATCCTGATCTCACCCTGTTTCCTTTGCAACACTAGATATTCATGTGAGGCTGATTTGTTATTATGCCTGCAGAACCCCGAGTCCCTCCATCAGTGTAAAAGGAGCCCTGCATAGAGCCTCCTCACATGCCTGATCACAGAACCAACATCAAAAGTTTGCATTGGTCTCTGTTGTGATACTAGTACATGACCCAGCCACTTGTTCTGGGCAGTTTGTATTCAGGACATATTTGTCTTCAGGGTTTATCTCTGTCTAAATATGTGTGCCATTAATCTTTTAAAATGAGAAACTTTAAGAGCCCCACTCCATGATGTTAAAATTAATATATGTGAGCTACAGATTACTCAGTCTCACTAAAACACAAGTCTCTGCAGCAAAGTCAGTAAACTGAACAGGAAAACCATCCTAGAAAACGTGGAGATCCTGACATGATGCTCACCTCCTCCATAAGCACTTGGAGAAGAGATGGGTACACTCAGCTCTTCATACTCATCCTCTAACCCAGAATAAGAACCCTAATAAATAGGGCATTTGATCCTGGAAAATAACTAAATAATGTAGCAAAATATGTGAGGTTGCTACTTTATACAAAAAAAGAGAGTTTTATTTACTTTGCAGTTTGGAGGCTGGAAGTCCCACCAGCATGGCTGAGGAACTTCCAAGGGCCCTGTGACTGCATTTTATCATGGCAGGAGCTTGCTTGCATCCTTGAGTCTTTGGCCTACTCCCTACTTATATAGTCACTAATATCCAATCATGGGGCCTCCACCCTGATGACCTATCTAATTCAGTCACTTTTCAAAGGTCCTACCTCTGGACACCACAACCAGAAACATAAGGCAATGTCACAGAAACGTCAGCATGGCCATTTTTTTCCCCAAGCAACACCCTCAGCTTATTCTGTATTTGGGAAATTAGGCCCATTTCCCTCTGCAGCCTGTCTGTCCCTCCAGAAAATCCCCATGCCTTTCCAGGCATGTGCACTGCCATGTGGAAAGTGAGCAATGCAACAACCCCACATCTGTCCATGGTCCAATGCCATGTCAGCATCTCACATTGATCGTGCCACCATCCCTGCTAGTTCTGAAAGCCACTTGAAGTATGCAAGGTCATGATTCAAGGCACATCAATTTTTGTCTTGATATATAGAATTATAATTATAGAGAAAGCCATAATCTACTACATTTATGTCCGTGACGTGTGATTCACCTTAAGATGTTTGTTAAAGAAAAGCAGTAAGTTGAGTAAAAAATGCTAACATGTAAAAAGTCAGTGTGAGACACCATGTGTTTAGAAAGCCATAGGCCCTGGGTGATTGGCACTGGGGCCCAGTTCTGGTGTACATCAGGCCTTGATGCACAGCCATGCATCCAACTGCACAGCTCCAGAGCCAAGGAGACTTGTGTGAGTGGCACTCTGTGTTTGTCCACCATGGAGGAAAACCTCCTTGGGGGTTTGGAGGTGAAAGAGGTCTGAATGTTTATGCTCTTAAAATTAAGATTTTGAAATCTTCATTCTTCAGATGTTAGTATCAGGAAGAGGAACCCTGGGAGAGGTGACCTAGATCAAGAGGGTTAAGCCCTCAAAAATGGAAGCTGTGCCCTTATAAAAGAGGCTCCCGAGAACTTGTCCAGCCTCCCACTGAGTGAGGATACATGAAGAGAGCACCATCCATGAGCTGTCCTGGCTCTCACCTGACACTAATCTGCCATGGCCTTGACCTTGGACTTCCAAATTCCAAAGCTGTTGCTTCTGAACCACCCAGTGCATGCCATCCTGTTATGGCAGTCTAAGGGACTGAGACAGAGGCCCCAGATACAACCATGTGTAGCTGGGAGAAATGGACTCATGAATTTCTTCAGAAGCTGAGCCCAGGAAAAGAAAGAGCAAAGGATAGGCACCAGCACAAGTCCACCTCTCGGGCTGGGCATGCCTTTTTATCCCCTTCATCTCAGACCAAACCAAGGCTCAGAGCCAAAGAAGGAGGATAGAGTTTTCCAGAAAAGTTGGCAGGTCTTGAAAGAGCAGCATGCAACAGGTGCCCACTGACAAGGAAACCTCCAGTTTATTTTTTTCTTGTTGACAATTTTCTTTCTGTCCACCACCTTAGGTCTGAAGAGTGGGGACCTTGAGTCCATGTTTGGTAAGCAGACTGAGGTGTTCGGCACCTTCATACAGAGCATCACTGCCAGACTCACACAAAAGCCATCTAAGCATTGTACAAACACCAAGCCTCAGCTGTGAACTCAGCAACTGTCCCTCTCTGTCAGGCTGAGTCACTGTTCTTCCTGAAGGACTGGAAGCAGCCTTTCCACTGATCCCATTTGTGATGTTCACTTGGGCACTCCTTCTTGGATCATCAAATATTTTCATCATTAACTATCCTCTTGTCCCATCTCAACTATAATGACTTTAAAAATCAGGACAAGAGAACCACTGGGGTTTGTGGGATTCTGTGTTAACAGGAGATTGTGGAAAAAGAATGCCCTACATTGTATTTGAAGAGAGATGTTGAGCAGGAAGCCTGTTAGACCACACTGTGCTGTGACCTTCTGGACATTTGCCCGTGGTCACCGCAAGCTGAGGTGGCAACATCAGAACCCTCCACAATGGCACCCCTTCAGCCAGGAGATGCCAGATGTGCCCCTCACACTGCACCCACATGTGGATCCCCCAGCCTTCACCCACCAGAGAAGATCTATAAGGGCTACCAGGATCCCCACCAGTGGCCAGAGGCAGAGGTTTTTCCTCTTCCCCATTCCCAGGATTCCCAGTAGGAACTCCGCAAAGAGTCACACAGACTCAAAATGAAGACCTGCCTGCACTTCCATATTGACCACAGAGGCCTTCAGACTGCACCTCTTCATCCCCTCTGATCCCATCTAGACGATCTGTGAGAAGCAGTTGGTGTCCCCTCTGCTGGGGAAAAGCCACGCCTACAGACCTGCTGCCACGAGGATCTTGTCCCCAGCCCCTCCTCTACTCACAGGGCCCTTCCATTCCCTGCTTTGCTCCAGCCATGTGGATATGCTTGCTGGGCTCTACCTATTAGTTGGGAGAGTGCATCCTTGAGGCCCACAAAAACTCAGATCCAGTTGTCCTACAAAGCTTTGGAAAAATAGCTGAAGTCCCCACAACTCAGTCCCCTCATCTATTGATGAGGATACTGGCAAATGCAGCTGGTCACTGTCCCAGTAGTAGCTCTTTCCTTCTTCTCAATGACAACACCTGAGCACTGCTCAAGATGGTGGCACAGACCCATCCCAGTCTACCTTGCAGTCAAGAATAGACATGTCCTGAAGTCCCCAGGAATGAGAATTGCACAGAGGCAACTTCGCATGGTGTCCAATCATGGTCACAGAAACAGAAGTCATCTGGCATCTCCTCTTCACGTTTACCCTCATGATCTTTCCTTTTCTTCTGTAAAATAGAGCAAGGCAACACAAGTAACAGGCCACTCACAAGGCAACAGAGACAAAGGTATTGCCTACCTGCACCATACTGAAATTTGTATTTCTAAATTTTATGTTATCTAAGAAAACAAATTTCTAACTAACTAAAACACACAAACACACACTCACAAACTTGAGTTTATTCTTCCAGCCTTCAAATGTGCATGGGTGATCAGATAATACTTGGAGCTCCAGCAAACACCATGTGATCATGAGGGGAGCAGACTGAGAACTAACCAATAGGCTATGGAGGAAGACAGAAAGAGGCTTGTCTGGCCTACAGGAAAGAAATCCTGAGTCAGCCCTCAAACTGTCCAGCTCTAGGACTCTTGCTGTATCTGATATTAACTCCTCTCATTTCAAGTCTTATAGTCAAAAATTCTGTTACTTGGCACTAGTACAAGGTAGCATTTGGGAATCCCCCAAAATTGAGAATTTAATTTGAAATTGCAAGATCTGTGATAACTGTGAAAAATATTCAGTGGCATTTGGCATGTCCTTATTCAAAGCCCTAATCTTAGAATGCACAGAGCAGTGTTTATGGCTGATGCGTGAGTGCCTGGAGGCCATAGCCCTGCCTTCCTAGCACAACTTCCAGATGCCATTTCCTGCCCAGGGCATCACTGAAAGCACTATGTTCCACCTGAGACATAGACTCACATAAAGAGATCCAGGTCTCTGAGACCATTCTCACAGTTTGGAGCTCTGGCCTGGATGTGTGGGGTGGGCAGCTTCAATAAAGAAAGCCTACCAGATACAGCCAATGTGGTGGGCATGTGGAATTTAATTATCGGGCATGGAAATGAGCTGACCCCTTCCATCTATATGGGTGCTGCCACTACTCTTGGCCACCACCTGTACAAACTCACAGGGAAAACCTGCAGGTCGACCCTGCCCCTTGGGGCCTGGTCAGCTGACCAGTGGATCAGAAGGCCCGAGCCTCACAACCATCTGTGAATGCAGGGAACCATTTTCCAGGTCAGAAAATTTTGTCTTTCTGCAGATCCAGGATGATGTTGGACACATGGTGACATGTGTGCAGGGCTCCCCTCTCCCTATCACAAGGCTGGAATCTACTGGGGCCACCATATTGGTTTCCCTGCCTGGTGACAGTAGAGATGGCATTAAAGCACCTCCCTATGATGGACTGAGGGCACATAATCTGGGAGGTTAAACAGACCAGGATTTAGCTGCTCTCATGTTACAGCTGTGAGTTACTATGAATGGGAAGAGCTGAAGGCAACCCGGCCATTCTTTACCCAATTAGATGACAACAACCCCAGTGTTTCAGTTATGGTGTCCCCTCAAATAATGGGAGATAAAAATAACATTCTTGCTGCTGCTTCCCCCCAAAGGCCCTGCTGCCCCCCAGCATCCTGCAGGAGTAGTCACATGCTCATGGTCAAGCAGATCAAGGATAGGATAAATAGCAAATGCTCATCACTCAAGTGGAATTGTAATGAATTCAGAACTCATTCCCAAACCTTCCAAGACACCTCATGAGAATGTGCTCTGGGGCCCTTCTTCGTCCATCTTGCAGTGTCATGCTGTCTAGAGGTGCTGCTGGGGGAGGTCTGTGCAGGCTGGATCTGGCTCTGGACTTAGAGTCTGCTGGATTCTCCACTCCCACTCCATCCCTAGGGCCTCTCTGCTTCCCCCCATTGCTGGGGGTGAAGCTCAGAGTGCTTGTGGCTTTTAAAAAAGCTTTCATACTATGAGGCCCCAGTGTCATAGAGTGGAGGCTCTGCACTTTTTAAATTTACATACTTGAGACCCCCCCAGTCCTCAGGCCAGCTAAAAAGGCACAAAAGGAGCAGCTGAATCCCCTGTTCTTACCCCACAACCTCCAGCCTTGTGTTCCTGCACCCAGGGCAGAGGTGGGCCAGGTCCTCCTGATCCCAAGAGGGAGCAATAGTGCAACTGGGGTACACAGAAAATGATTCTACACAATGGTCTCCTGCTGGGCTCCCCACCTGGGAAACAAAGGCAAGGGCAGCTACCCAGCTGCTGCCCAGGGTCCTGCAAAAAGTGACAGCAGGGAGGGAGGCAGTGCTCTCAGAGACACCTGTGCCTGAGGCACTCAACCCTCCTACCCAGCCCCATGGCCACCACAGTGGACCGGTGGGGCCACAGAGAAGACAGCCCATCTCAGCATGTCTGCAGCCTCATGGGTGCTGGGCACTGAGGCAGATGTGATCAGGACAAAATCCCACTTGAACTCTGCGACTGTGCCTCAGTCATGGCAGAGCACCTCGTCTTCTCCATTTCCACAGGCATGTGACATGCAGAACACGCAACTGTCAGTTTGGGTGGAATGATAGGTGGCTTTTCTCTCCTGTTTCTCTTGACTTAAATAATTGGGCATCTCCCTTCTGTGTGCCTGAATCCTCCAGTGGAACCTATAGCATTCGCATGCACTGTTAAGTCATGCATTTTCCCACAGTCACCTGCTTACCTCCTTTTCAGTGACATTCCACTGCCAAGCACCCGGCCACCTGAGATCAAATTCCCCACAATCACTGCCCTTCATTGTGCTTATTTGGGGCTTCCTGGCAAGCTGAGTGTTTGAAATCATCTTCTGCTTGGCTTTGTGCACACGGCAGGAGCCCCTTTTGCTGGGACACAGTTTTGAAGGCAGAAATGGGAGCTTCCTTAAGGGGAAAACCCAGAAGCCTGTCCACTCTGCTCTGCTCTGCTGTTGGGTCTGGGGTAGTGTCTGTGCTCAGAGAATTTAAAAAGACAATATAAATGGGAAATAAGAATTGGAAAGGTGATGATGCAGGTATTTAAACAAAACATGGTGAATTTTTTTGAGAGGGGGGTGCTGGGAATTGAACCCAGGGCCTTTTCATGCAAGGCCGGCACCCTTTCAACTGAGCTAATCTTCAGACCAGGGTGAATTCTTTACAACTTAGGAAAATGTAAAATATTCTTCATTCAGTTCAACATCCACAGGCAGTAAGGCGAAAAGACTGACAAAACCAACTACACAAAATTTAAGGATAATTAAAATTTGCTCTGAAACAAAGAAAATCAGAAATGCAAACTGAGATAAGAAACAATTTTCATCAGAGAAGAGGGTTCTTCTCAGCACATAAATAATTTCTAAAAGAAGAGAAGAACAACACAAAGGCCCATGAGGGAAAATGGGCAAGAGTTATGCAGAAGAACCTTACTAATAAATAAATAAATTCTACACGTACAAGGTGCTTCCTCATGGCAGCAGAGCAGCTGAAACTATACTCAGGGGCTTCCCTTGCTGATCAGGTTGGTCAGATCCAAAGCCTAACAGGGTGCTCCGGGGGCCAGGCTGTGGGGAAACAGGGCCTACCTGGTTTCCCTGATGAGAGTAAATGGCCCAAGGAGGAGGAGCTGGGAAAGGGGATTCTTGAGATGCGTTTGGGAAAACTGCAGCACTGACAGCTTGTTGAGAGTACAGGTACATCTGAGCAGTTAAATGATCTTTGACAATATGTAGAATATTTCCAAGGCCTACTTATGTATTTACAAACAAATACATACAATGTCTGTACTTTTCTTCACAGAATTGAGCAGGAGGTGAGCAGAGGGCAGAAAGAGTTGAAAGGAAATTGGCTGTGAAGTCACAGTTGCAGAACTCAGGCTGTGTGAGATGGACTTCACTGGGCCAGTCTCTCTGCTTCTTGTGAGTCTGACATGGCCCTAAAGAATAAAGGGGGAATGGAGAATTGTAAAAGATATTCAGCTCATGAGTCACAGTTCACCTCTGGTTTGGACTAACTGCTCCTTTCAGAGGTTATGAAACCAAAGTGCAGAGAGGTCCTTGACCTGCCCAATGTCACAAAGGAAGTAGCAGTAGCACTCATGAGGGGGGGTCATTCTACTTCTCGTACCCTGTGCAGATGGAAGGTTATAATTAGGAAACTCAAAGAAACACTAAGCACATCTTCAGGGTCATGGCTGGCCCTGCGACCCCTGAAAAAAAATGCTCCTTATTATTATTCTGGCTATTTACTGACAGACACTGCAGTCAGAGCAAAACACTGGGATTGCTACTGTGATCATCATTCAATGTCTCATTATGGGAGAGTGTTCCCAAATAGTGCAGAGGTGAATACCAGTCTACACTGTGTCAGGCCACATGGGCTGAAATCCGGGTAGGCAGATGTGCTCCTCATGCCAAGCCCACATTTTTAAGAGCACCTGGAAGAAAACAAACTGTTCCCAGGTGCAAACACTGATGAAGACCTTTGTCTCCCAGACATGCTGGCCATGCAATTTTCTGCTAGGCCCAGCTCAGCAGCTGTTGTGTGGTGAATGAGCTGTCACTTAATCAACTGTCCCTGCCATCACCATGGGTTTCCTGGGCTCACTCCATGCTATGGGTCCCCAGTAGCGCTGGGTTTCTGTCCACCAGTTAAAACGATGCCCTCTGCTTGTCCATCTGCAGTGCCAGCTACCCCTGGTTGGCAGAAAGCCTCTCAGCTCACTCAGTGTCATGGGGAAATGGTGGCAGGAGGCGATGTCTCCCTACATCACTACAGAGCTCCCTGGGCTCTGTCAGGGCTGCCCTGAGCAGACAAGTGGAGCTGCCTTCAGGGGCCCATGCCCTTTAGTCTCAAAAACCAGAGGAGAAAAACACAGTGACAGCAGCAGAAGGCAAAGGTGTGGCCAATTGTGAAGAGGTCTCTGAAGTTGCAGCCTCTCCTTGGATCGCTCTTCTTCTTTCTTTCATTCCCTCCATCAGTCTCTCTCTGTATCCAACCTCAAGCACCAAAACAAACCACAGACCCTGAATGGAGAAGTTTGGGAGAATTTCCTAAAGAGGCTGTTTCTCCTCATTATCCTATCCTGCTTGCTCACAGCTCCCACACCCTCAGATTGGTGTGTCCAGAGACAAGGCATCCCTGCCTCTCAACGTCCCCAGGAGTGTCTTGCAGCTTGGTACCCTGTGGCTCCAGGGTGGCCTCTGCACAGCACTGAGATCTCTGCATGGTTTGGTGCTAACCTGAGTGCCAGTGTCTATCCTTAGACAAAGCTGGAGGGTTGCCCTTTCTCTTGCCTCTCAGGGCCACCCAAGTGTCTGCCATTGAGCCCTGAGGCAGAGGAGTAGGTGCCATCTTGGGTCTGTGTGCCCATGCAGCATGGACTTCATCCTGAAGCCACTGTTTCCATCTTTCAAAGGATGCTGCCAGGCCACCTTACCTATAACTTGGGGCATGCAACAGAATCCCACTGGTGAAGGACAGTGCCAAAGGCATGGTCACTGGTCAGTTGTGCCTGCCTTTGCAACACCTTCCACCTGTGCAAGGCTCATAAACCTGCCTAAAGCAATACCTTCAGACACATTTAACTCTCTGCTGGGGTCGCATGGCCTTAGATGTGGCAGTTCCTTTTGGCAGGGGCATGAGTGTTCACAGAGGTGCTGAGCATGATTCTCATGCCAAGACATGGGGCAGAGGACCAGTGGGTCAGGACACAGAATTTAGACAGCTTTGGGTGGCCTGCAGTGATGGCTGGGAAAGCACCCCTCAGAAGCAACCCTCCCTTCTCTGCCAATTTATATTGGGGATGTGAGCATAAAGGGAGGGTGTGTCAACCAGAGGAAGCAGACTACAGGCACAGACTGGGCTCCAGAAACTACCCTCCAAGGGAAAGGGAACTCCTGCACACAGCTCTCCAGGTCGTTCTACAAACTAACCCATGATTTATTAATGAACTTAGTAGAAACCAATGAGGCCTGGCTGCACATACAGAGCTGCCTTTAACAGCTGCTGTATTCCAGAGTGGTTCTAGCTCCTTGCTAAAGGAGGGGCAGTTTATCTTTTTCAGACTCCAGTTATGCCCACACCCCTAGACACTTCTGTTCTGGTCTATCAAGGGACTTCTGGTGCCAGAGACCCTGCCACTCTGGACAGTCCTTATCCATGCTCAAGATCCCATGAAGATGTTCAAACTACCAATCCACAGGGAGCCCTTCAAATCCAGCCAATGCCACTCCACTGTGCATACACAGGCTGCTCCTAGTACCCCAATTGCTATGACCCAGCCCTTTGGTGAAGCCCCATATTGCCCTACTGGTAACCTTATCTCCCTTTGGGTTCTACATCTCAGAGTTCCTTCCATCTTCCTGGATGTCCCTGTGGTGTGTTATGTGCTACCATCAAAGAACCCTGGAATTTTGCAAACTGGCTGCCAGCATTCTAGCAGGCTTTAAACACCCCTGCTTAGCAGGTCTGCCCACTTTTCCCTGTTCCTTGAGTGATATCAGATAGCCCCATGGTTGTTCCCAACTCAGAAACCCCTGGCTTCAAGGCCTCACGCCAATGCTTGTAGCTGCATCTCTGCACTCAGCCCTCCAAGAAAGTGTGTTCATTATTGTGTCTCCTCCAGGGACTTTGACAAGCACATCCAGGCCATCTCAGATTCCCATGGGGCACTCATGGATGTCTCAGGTGTTAGGAAATTCCCTGTGTATGTGCACATCATTATCCTATATCACCCAGCAAAAGCAGAGGCAGAGGACAAGTGCTACCATTCTCAAGTAAACGCAAGGTTTGTGCTCAAGCTCCACCTTCCTAGAGCAATAAACGTGGGCCATGGGCCAAAAGAAGACTACCCACCCAAAGCTAGAGCCACACTGGTGGGTTGAGTAAATGGGCCTTCATCACATGTCTGAGGACTTCCACTCACGTGTTCTCTACTGTCCTGAGGATGGCAGTCCCAAACCCTGTGAGTTCTTTGTGAAGTATGTACTATATATTTTTTAAAAATATTGTTTAGTTACAATGGACCTTTATTTTATTTATTTATATGTAGTGCTGAGAAACGAACCCAGTGCTTCACACATGCTAGGCATGCACATTGAGACCCAACCCAGCCCCTGTATTACACCTTTTACAATTTAAAAGCATTTGCTGATTTAAGTGTGAACATTTAAGATTCAGAACTCATTTAGAAACTCCACGTGGCTTTGTTTATTTGTAGAATATTTTTTTTCTAAATTGAAAATGGTCCTTTTTTTTAAATCAAAGGAGCTCCAGTATGACCAAGGCTCTTTTAGGGGATCTGCAAAAAGGGTCGCGATTTCCTGAAATTTGAAATGTTGAAATGAGTTCTGTTTAGATTTCTGCATTTTTGACAAAAAGTTTCCTGACTTAGATCATTTGAAATATATAGAAGGGGAGGACCAGAAAAATAATGGAAAGGGAGACAGAAAGGCCACAAAATAGAGAAGGCGTCTTTGCAGATTATGGAACTGTGACCTCAGAATGGTGCTATGTCCCCAGGTGCACTCTGCATCTGCAGGAGCCTAGGGTCAGTGTGGTGTGTTTCCTCTTGCTTGCTCTAGAGGGTGGAGTACCCTGGAGACCCACCAAGAGTGGCCAGCAGGGGGCCCTCTAAAAAGAGGTGGCAGGAGCTGAATACTGAGGGCAACTGATTTGCTTTGGCGAGGTTGTGAGGAGTGTTGCAAATAGTCCAGTGATCTTTGCAAAGTCATTTCTCAGGATTTCTCAAAGTCATTTCTCAGCATCCCCAAAATGGAATCTCAGGTCTGTGCTTGACTGCATGGCTTTGGAAATGAGAAGCTGCCTCTTGAGTTTCAGTTCCCTTGACCCCTAAAATAGAGATAATGAGCATGCTGAAGTGATAAGTTTGGGGCAAGGATAAAATAAGTCCTTGCACTTGCAGGTAGCCTACAGAACACCTGGTAGAGATATGTGCAAGCACCCATGGACTATTCTGTTATGCCGATGCTGCTCATGAAGAAAAAGGTGCACTTTTAATTGAACCAAATAATGTCTTTGCACTGCTAATTAGCCTAAACTT
This sequence comes from Ictidomys tridecemlineatus, assembly GCF_052094955.1. Classification (NCBI taxonomy): domain Eukaryota; kingdom Metazoa; phylum Chordata; class Mammalia; order Rodentia; family Sciuridae; genus Ictidomys; species Ictidomys tridecemlineatus. The sequence goes on along the minus strand of NW_027521806.1, from coordinate 393,421 downwards.
TATTCTGCTATTTGGTGACAATTAGATCTGGCTGTTGGCCAAATTATCAAGGCTTAGAATTAGACTCTACCTCTGAGCTAGGAAGAGCTGTTCCCAGTTGCTTCAACAACCTACCTGTTGGTAAAAGGACACCTATAGTCAAAGATTTGCCACAATCAGCCTCAAGGATCCCATGAGCTATAGCTAGACATAGTGAAGAAAATCTGATTTTCCTCAAGTCCTCGCTAAATACAGCATGTCATCACAGGCTGATGAGTATTTACCTAACAGAACAAAACAATGTGCTGATTCCCAATCGAGCCACAAGTTTAACTGCCATTTAAACAGGGCATTAATATTTAAATGAAATTAATATTTAAAATATTAATTTCATTATTTTCTAGCATATTATAATTGTAACTCCAACATATTACTCAGCATATATTTGCATGTGTAAAGAATCCATCACTGTTATTTTTCATGGCACAAATGGATGTTGGTTTGATTTCTGAACTGAGCTGTCATCTAGCTACTGGGAAAAATATGACATGGTTTCTGCACTGAAGCCTCCCAATGCAGGAGAAAAAATGGAAGGGAAGCCAGGCAGGAGGAGTGCTACATTCCTCACCTGGGAGGCATGCTCTGCCTCAGAGGGGTTCAGTGATGCTTGCCCTTTCTGCTGCCAAGCCAGCCAAAAGACTGAAAGTCACTTCAGAACTCCTCAAAGTCCCCCATCATGGGGGGGGGGGTTCTGGAGGTCACTATCCAGCTGCAAAGGGCTCAGACTTCAATGTCTATATTAATTCTCCAGAGGTGTTGATATACAATTTTATCAATAAATACTCACACACACATCTATAAAATAATTACTTCAGTAGCTGTCAGTTCTACCTGCCGAACACTCCAGTTTACACCCTCACCAAAAAAATGATAGGATTGTAACTCTAGAGACCCTCAGCTTGATAAATCAGATAATTGACCCTGAGCAGAAGTGGCAGGTGCTATAAGGAAGGGAGGCCCATAGTGGACAGGCATACTCAGAATGGTCAGTGTCACCTGCAGACCTTCCAGCATGGTCCAAGCCACTGAGGCTGCATGGCTGACCAGGAGCCCCTGCCTGGTGTTTGTGGCCCCCTCTTCATCAGCTTGTTATGTCCCCTCAGGGTGTTTTCCATTCCTCTTCTCTCTCTCTCTCTCTCTAGAACCTTTCCTTTCCCCTCTCTGGAACCTTTCTTTCCCTAATTGCCCCATGGACTACATGCTCACTCCTTCTGAATTTTGCTTGGACATTAGCTTCTCGATATTCTGAAGGTTTCCCCTCCCCAATCCTGTCTCCACAAGGCACTCTCTGTACTCCCACATTTTGCCAATTGCCCTTTACCCCTCCTGACCTACTCTATATTTACTTTTGTCTCTCTCCCCCTTCAAAATATAAGCTCCATTTACATTCTATCCCCAATGCCTGGAACAGAGATGTTCAATAAATGTTTGTTCAGGCAAATCATAAATCAACATCTACCACAGGAACTAAACACACACCACCCAAAGATACAGACCTTTCCTCCACCAAAACCTGTTTCTGGAGAGCTGGGATGCGAGACCATGTTTCCAACAGAAACCATAGCGCTTAAGTGGAAATCCCATCATGCCTCCCAAAGAATCATTTATCTGTACACTCTCCTTCAACAGATTAAACAGGTCACGTGTCCAATTCTGAGGGCACCACAATCAAGGCTGGACTCTGCCCAATGGGAGAGAGCAAATAATCTAATCCATCTCAGCTGCTGACAATCATCATCATCACATGGTCATCATCATCATCATCATGCCATCCTCCTAATCACTATTATTTCACTATCATTGCTTCATCAGCATCATATCATTACCATCACTGTCATAATCTTGTTTGTTCAGATGTTCAAAGATGGAAATGCCTACCTAGGGGTGGCAGTGAGACATGTCTCCTTCTGTGAAGTTGAGGGCAGTTTTGCCACATGGAGTTGGTCCAACACTCTGCAGCATTGGGGCCCTGGGTCTCAAGCATGTGGTCAGCCAGAATGGCAATGATGGTGGGTGGATTTAAACTTACTGCTTAATGACTTAAGCACTGGATGGCAAAGCACTAGCTCACCACCCCCCACACACACTGCCTGGTCCCACCTTGTTCTGCTCTTGGCAGCAGATGTGAAGTCTGATTTGCTCTCTCCAGAAACAGGTCAGCCCCTCCTCCCACATGCAGCACCATTTAAGGACCAAATCCAGAATGACAGTCAAGATTCTTATATTATCTTCTTATCCAGAATCCATGGATCCTCAAAGACACCTCCCTCACCTTTTCCAGGAGGATTCAGGCAAGAGAGCTAGGTTTGTGATTTTCCTTCCAGTTCTTTGCCCACAGAATTCCCAAACATAGCCTTCCTCCAATCCAGATGAACTGTGTCCAAGGCTGCATACTCATGAAATACCAACAACCTTTCTTCCTCTGTCTCTGGGCAGACAGTGCCAACCTCACAAGTATGCAAAATCCCATGCCAGAAGGGCCACCCAAGTGTTCTGCTGTGCTGTGCTCACAATCTTGAAACTCTCAAGAATTTCATCCTTGAACCTGTGATTTTATGGTGTTTTATTCAAATAACTGCATCACCACCTTTCCAATTCTCATTTCCCATTTATGTTATCTTTTTAAATTTTCTGAGCTCCAACACCTGCCCAAACCAAATGGCAGAGCGGAGCAGAGTGGACCGGCCCCCAGGATTGCCCATTAAGGAAGCTCCAATTTCTGCCCTTGGAACAACCCCAAAAGAGGAGAAGGAAGGGTGTCACATGTGAGGACTTTGATCTTGGGTGATTAGGGCATGCAGCAGTGGAATGTCACTGATGAGGAGGTGAGGAGAGTGCACATATAAGGGAGATGCCCAGTTATTAAAGGCCAGAGGGACAAGAGAGACAAATCCACCTGTGTTCTGCATGTCACATGCCTGTGGAAACAGAGAAGATGAGTGTCTCAGCCATGGCTGAGGAACTGTTGCAGAGTTGAGGCCAGGGTTTTGTCCTGGGTTACACCTGCCCCAGTGCCCAGCAACCATGATGCTGCAGTAGTGCTGAGTGAAGCTGACTTCTATGTGACCCTACCAACCACTGTGATGGCCACAGAGATAGATGCTTCAGGTGCAGGTGTCTCTGAGAGCACTAACTCCCTCCCTGCTGTCACTCTTTGTAGGACCCTGGGTAGCCGCTGGGTAGCTGACCTTGTTTTTGTTTCCCAGATGGGGAGCACGGCAGGTGAAAACTGTGCAGCACAATTAACCTGGTGGACCAGCAGTCAGGGGAACTGCTGGTCCTTCTTGGACTCAGGAAGACATGGCCCCTGGCTTTGCCCTTGGTGCAGGAGCGCAAGACTGGAAGCTGTGGGGTAAGGATACAGAAAATTCATCTGCTTCTTCTGTGCCATTCATGAAGAGCTTTACCTTGCTTGAGGGCAGGGGGTTTGCAAGCATGTAAATTTAAGAATCACAGAGACTCCTCTTAGTGACACCAGGGCCTCATAGTCTGAAAGATCTTATAATAACCACCAGCACCCTTGGCTTCATGCCAGCAACAAGGCAAGAGGAGAAGCTCTGGGGCTGGAGCAGGAGTGGAGGTTCCAGCAGAATTGGAAGTTGGGGCTGGGTACAGCATGCAAAGTCCTCCCCCAGCAGCACCAGCTCTGTGGGATCAGGCTAAATATATCCTTGTGTGTGGAGGGGAAGAAAAGAATTCAATTCCAAGGCCACAGGGACTCTGAAGGTAAAAAAAGATCCATCCCCTTTTTCAGCTCCCAAAGGAGGAGAAGGCAATAAAAGAGATCATGAACATCTAGAGCCAGTGGCAGAAACAAATTTGAAAAATTTTTGATTCATCAGCTTTAATTTGCAATCTACATTGCAATGGATGGTGGCTATTAGATACAGATACCGGACACAGTGGCCTAATGGTGGCCATAGTGCTCTAAAGCAGTTATTTCGGCTGGTTTAGCTTTCATGGATTAAAAGCCTTTTAAAAATGTCTGCTGAGAAGTTTTTTCTCTCCTAGAGCGATACAGGAACAAAAATCATTGTACAGTCATGATCCAAAGGCTGCTACAAAAAGATAATGGCCTCAGCTTTCTAAAGTTGAATACAAGTGATAGATCACACCTCAAACAGCTGATTGTACAGCGTTGTTCACTGAGCAGCAGAAGTCCTCATGTCCACCTTGATGCCAGGACCCGCAGATACATACTGGTGCCCACCAACTCACACAGGGGTAGGTTTACCTTTGTGACATCCAGCAGTGTCTTCTAGGAGCACAGCCAGGGGACTGGACAGAAGGCAGCCAGGGCAGAGGAAGTAAGAGGGTTTTCCTGTTCCCAGTGGAAAGCAGAGGTGTCACACTTCCAGGTAAAATGAGACCATGACTCCCATAGCACACACAGTGCTGCTTGACCTAGGGATTCCCCAGAGCATGCAGACCCTAGTGGAGGAAGAAGTTGCCTTCCAGGTGGCCACCTGTTGATCTCACCTTTTTCCTGGGTCCAGGTACTGCTTCATGCTCTCTCAGAATCTAAACCTGTGCTGGGAACCTTCTAGAAATTGTCTAGCCCTCTCTGAAGATGGGTCCCTCACCATGGACATAGCATACAACCAGCTGTGCTCACCTCCCTCTCATGGTTTCTTCTCAGCCTCCCCAGATGGGTTCATCCCACTTTCCAGAACTCAGCAGCACATTCCCTGTCTCAGTTGTAGGTATTTAACTCTGAATCAGAGGTCTATTGGAAGTGTCCCTTAAAGGTGGTGCAGATGTGTGCCCAGGCCTGGGGTCTGTAATCATCAGGGCTTTCTCTTTCCCATCCCAGAATCAATCTGGTACATTTGAAGTGCACACAACCATCAAAGCCAGGAACCAGGCAGAGGCCGGGACTCACCTGGCCTGACACATGCACACATGCAAAGGCCAGGACTATACTGGCTCGAAACTCACACATGTGCAGAGGCCAGGACTCACCTGGCCTGGCACTCACACATTTATAGAGGCCAAAGCTCACGTGGCCCGACACTCGTACACATGCATGAACATGCAGGCCACAGACTGAAACTGGGTGCAGAGGCTTTCACCCTGCATCTGACTTTGTTTGATATTCACATCAGAAACAATACAAACCACTGTGACATGTAGTGAGAAGCTTCACCTGAAAGAGCCCCCAACAGCACTTCCTTAAGGTGGTCATATTCAGAATAAACTCAAGGATCCCCTTCTCTATCTAAATGGAGCCCATTTTAAGAGGGGGTGCTCATGGGTCCCCCATGGGAGAAGAGCCTGACATTATAGTAAAGAAATGGGGCAGTCTTTTGTCCATCACACCCCTCCACAGGTGGGGACAGTGTGATGGCATAAGAAATGCCATGCCAAATTGGTGGCATGCCACATGGCAGAAAAGAAAAGTGCATCATGGGACTAATGTGAAGAGGCAGGGGCAGTGACTGAGAGGTGTCATTTGACTCAAATTTTTCTGAGCTTTCAAAGAGGAGCCATGGTCCTGGGAAGCCTCAGCACTATTCGGGGCATCTGAATTTTCGACAGCTCCTATCCCCACACTGATGACAGCTTTTTACTTCAAGACTGAAAGCAACATTTCATGTGTGGTATCATCTTCACGCAACCAGGAAAATGCCACCATGGCACAGATTTCCAGTGTGAGGCATGATCTGGGCCACAGTATCAGGGGCAAAGGTGGATGTTCCAGGAAATCTCTATCCATCTGCCATGGAGAGGTGGACCTGTGGTGGTCTGGCCCTGACCACTGGAAGGAGAGATAAGAGGCACAGAGAAGGACACCTTCTGGCCCCACATCTGCCCAGTGCTTGGCTTATCACTCCAGCACAGCTCACTCCTGAAGCCAAGGAGACAAGCTTGCTCCCTTTGATAGACATAAAGCTCAGTTTAAGATGTAGGATCACTTCTATTATTTTAAACAAAGACTTCTACCTCACATAAATTACCCATGGTCCTAAAAAAAGGATTCATCCATCAACAAAGCTGAGACTCAGCTGAAACTGTCCTCATCCTATCATGGGCAGGATCTTGGGTGTGGCCTGTTCCCCAAGGTCCCTGTGTTGAAGGCTCAGCTCTCAAGATGTACCTGTGAAGCTATGACACAGAGGCATGTCCTCAGGATGGCTCCACCCATGACAGAGGCCCAGGCTTGTCCTTAAGTGAAACAAAATGCAAACTATACAAAGAATCTGCCCTGAATACAGAAAACACCGTTATAAAGAAAACTATATAAAACCTCACTGGGCAAAATCATATGTCCAGCTCTAAGCACAGGCCAGAATCTTCATCCTTCTTTAGTGAATGCTTCTTTATACTTACAAGTTGACCAGCTCTCTAAGTGCCCCATTAAGCATCATTGGCAAGTTCCAAAGAGGCAGTCCATGTGCAGAAATGTCTTTTGACTGAAATAACCAGGACATGTGGCTTCTGGGAAGGCAGAGAAGACAGAGGCTTGCTTGACCCAGGACAGTAATTTCCCTGTTACACACAGGGTCACAGGGAGGATTTGGAGGGTAATAAGCATAGATAAGGTAGGGGTCACTGTTCAACCCACAGCAGTTACTTGTCATCACTGTGTCCCCAGCACCCAGCACAAAACCAGGTGGTGTAGGCAGGTTCCCATCATGCTTGAGTGCCTCCTCACTAATTCATGTTCTGTGGACAAAGATAATGAAAGTCACCATCTCATAGAATAAGAAAGGGAATTTAAAAAATGTTTGTGTTTGAAAAGCCCTTAGAAAGGTGCCTGTGACTGGTGAGGACTGGTGGCCTTTCACATTAGGAAATCACACCTGTCTTAGTCTCTTGGGCTTCCTCCCCAGGCCACGGTCTGCATCTGCATGCATGACATTGGGGACACCACCCTTAAGATCTATTTAATGCACCCAGGTGTGCTCAGCACCAGCTTGGCACCAGTTCATGGAGAAACTCAGTTAATATATGTCAGATGAATAAAGGGCAGCCTGGCAAGTGGTGCATTTGCAAGATTGAAATGAAAAGATATCCACAGGAAATGAAAATAACTGCCGAATTTTTTCCTGAGCACAACTTTTCAAAAATTAAATTTTGCCTTGTTCTGTCAATTTTCCTAGAGTACTGGCAACCATTTCTTTTTTTTTTTTTTTGCTTCTTTTTTATTACCTTGTTAGTAACTTGTAAAAAATGCCTACTTCATAAATGCACACTAACAAAACAGGAATAGAGAGATGTCTCTCATTAGCACAAGATGGTTTCAATCTTTCACAAAACTTTAATTTTATTTTTCTGTTAAATAATCATCAATACATCCTATGAATTAAAGACTTCAGGCAAATAATGTGATTACATAAATTTCCACTTGAGATACTCCACAGGGTGTGGGCAGAGGACACCCTAGGCTGCTTTTCAGCCTGTTATAATGGCAGGGAAAGCAAGTGATCTCTGGGCATGCCTAGGAAACATCGGGCACAAGCCTATTTATCTTGACTATATGTATCCTCATGTCCACTCCTCCCTCATGCACAGAAGTCACTTTAGACTGCCACATGGTCACTCTTCATGTCTTTATCTGCTAAAATTTCCATTTAGCCCAAGTGCTGCAATCATGGCTGCAGGCCATAGGCTCATCCTGCCTGCAGAGGGCCAATGCTATTTCTCTCTTAAGTGATGTGCAGAGAGACATCATGTGATCTGGAGGCTCAGCAAACATTCTCAAAATGCCCCTCTAGGAAACCACCTGCACTTCATGTAATAAGTGAAGGATTTAAGAAGCTAGGGAACGTGCAAGTCAAGGAACACTGTTGGGCAGACAAAGTAGCTGCTGATTCACACAATGAGCTAAACAGCGAGAGGCATCTCAAATGGCAAATTTCACATGGCCACATTATGTAACATATGTACCTACTGAAATAGCTTGGAGAGGTACCAGATCATAGTACCAGGGATCTGGGCCTGTGGAGAGGACCTGAGGCTCTAAGGGGTGACATGAAGGAACACTGGGAAGGTCAAACACCTTGGTGTGGCCTCCTTAGCAAGATCCACAGGGGACAAACCAATGGGATTGTGAAGCTATATATGCAGTCACCGTGTGCACATCCAACTGGTGACAGGGAACAAGCTGCTGGGATGACACCACTTTTGACCACCTGGTTGTGTTCTGCATGTTCATTCCAGATACCAGCTCTTGGAGACTGAGCCGAGTATGCACAGGACCCCTGTGTTTCTTTGCAAATTGCAAGGAATTGATGTTTATTTCAAATCAAGTGTTTAGGAAGAACTATCGATGGTGTGGCTGGCATTAAGGCCTGAAGGGCACTAACTTCACTTACAGGTTCCTGTGGCATCTCTGGAAAGCTCCTTTTGCCATGAGCCAGAAACACACCTGCCTCAGTCCATCAAAAGCCACATAAAGTCTGCAACCTTTGCAGCTTAAAAGGAAAACAGTAGCACCTTTCTCTCTCTCTCTCTCTCTCTCTCTCTCTCTCTCTCTCTCTCTCTCTCTCTCTCCCTATTCCTCTTCCTCCCTTCTCCTCTCCCTCCGTCCTACTCTCCCAAGTGTGCCTGCCTCCAAGATGTGCAGGAGCTGTGGACTACACATACTTAATTCCATAAGTTGAGTCACTCTCTATCCTGGGTTTGCTCTTTTTCCCTGGAAACACTCAATACTCATGTGAGCCTGATTTGCAGTTATGCCTGGCAGAACCACAAGCACCTCCAGAAGGGTAGAATAAGCCATGCACAGAGCTTCCCCAAATGCCTGAACACAGAGCCAACATCACAGGTTGGCATCAGGCTCTGTTGTGAACCTGGTACATGACCTGGCCACTGGCTCTGAGCAGATTTTATTCAGGACATATTTGTCTTCTGTGTGTTTCTCTCTAATTCTGTACATCATGGATCTTTTAAAATGAGAAACTTTAAATGCTTAACCTCATGAGGTTAAAATCCCTACAGAGTTGTGAGAGGCAGCTTACTCAGTCTCATTCAAACATAAGTCTCTGCGGCAAAGTCAGTAAACTGAACAGGAAAAACATCCTATAAAACTTAGAAATCCTGGCATGGTGCTCACCTCCTCCATGAGCACTTGGAGAAGAGCTGGGCATATGCAGTGCTTCACTCTCCTCCTCTAACCTAGAATGAAACTCTGTACCAACAGGGCATTTGCTCCTGGAAAATAACCAAGTTGTAACAAAATATCTGATGCATCAGCATTATACAAAAAAAAAAAGAGTTTTATTTAGCTTGCTGTTTGGAGACAGGAAGTCCCACTAGCATGGCTCAAGTGCTCCCAAGGGCCCTGTGGCTGCATCTCAGGATCTTTGGCCTCTCCCCCTACTTATATAGCAACTAGGATCCAATCATGGGAACTCCACCGTTATGATCTATTTAATGCAGTCACTTTTCAAAGGCCCCACCTCTAGACACAAGAGCTAGTTCTAGTTTCTACCTTTCCATACCACTGATATAAGATATGAGGTTTAAAATGTATTATTTGGGGGCAACACATCATATTCAGGCCATAGCAACTTGTTTGCTGGGTCACTTTGCTAATCAGCACTGGGAAGTGACACCCCAAAACAAAAGAAATGATCTAACAGGAGGCCACCCCTTCCCCTGCACATAACAAGTCCATTACCACCTGATCCTGGTACTACCTTTGGGTGGCATCATTGACACAAGAGGACCTGGTGCCATTAAAGTCTAATTTCTAAGAAAGAGGCAATAGGCTGTGGTTGAGCTAACAGGAATTTAGGAGGGAGTGGGTGTCCATTTATTTTCTTTGCATCATTTCACCCAGTCTAAGACTCACTTGAGGCGAACAGTGATTCTCTTCTGAAGTGTGAGAAGCATCAACCAGAAAGCCTGGGATTCAGGTTTCAGAAGAGCAGATGCCCTTAGGCAGTGATGCATCACTGAGCAGAATTAAACACCACCACTAGCTAGATGAAAACAAGGGAGCTGTCCCTCTAGGTTGGTCATTAGTAGATGATTATTGAATATTTAACAAACAAATGAAGAATAAAAAAGAAAAGTCACCTAAAATTCATTTTGTTTTCCCTCTTTTTTGTCCATACCCTTCCTCCATGTCATGATTGCTCTTGCATCTGATTCAATTATTTATATCTGCCTCCAAAAAGACTGCAATCCTCAGAAGTCTACCCAGACTGCAGCATCTTGAAGCTAAGTTGTATTGAGGCCAATCATGGGTTATACCAATCATGATCCATGCTCTGGATTGAGGGTTGGGCAAAATGCTGCTGCTTAATATCTGAGCAAAACTGAAGGTGGCCACTTGACATAGATCCAACATCAGCCACAAATTGTGCAGCACACCACCTGGTGACAGGAGAAACATTTTAGTTGACAGGCCAGATGATTTAAGTGTCATTTTACTGGGATTTAAATACCATGTGTGGTACCGAGAGGAGTTTCCCTGAGCAGATCTCTTGGAGACTTTCTGGTACTTCAAGGGGAGTCTCAGCTCACTCTGAAGACCTTCAGCCCTTCTCCCACACAACGGTGTCCCTCACAATGGACCCAGTGGCATCAGGCTTTCACAATGTGATGCTTACTGGTGACAGTTATCTTCTGATAGTAAATGATGACTGTTTTTGCATTTATAGTGTCCAAATTGTTCCCCTTTTAAACCTCGATTTAAGCAGCATATTTTAAAGAAAAAAACATTCAGTAATCAACAAATGATGTGGCCTCAGAAGGGTGTTGTACCAATTACTGTGAACTTGGAAGCTCAAGGAGAGATTGTTGAGAGAGGTTTGAGACTTTTCAAAGCCTCCAGAACAACCCAGAGCCTAGTAGTGAAGTCTGAGAACGGTGACACCATTGTAAGGCACAATCACAGAAACTTCAGAGTGAGCCATCCTGTTTCTCAAGCAACATCCTCATCTTATTTCATATTTGGGAAATCAGGCCCATTTCTATCTGTAGCCTTCTTGTCCCCCAGACAATTCCCATGCCTTCCAGTCATTGTGGCATGGACTGTGGACAGTGAGTGATGTGATGACCCACACATCTGCCCATGCTCCAATGTCATGTTGGCATCTTACATTGATTGCCGCCACCATCCCTACTGGTTCTGAAAGCCAGCTGAAATATGCAAGTTCATGATTCAAGGCACATCATTTTTTTCTTGAAATATCCAATTATAAAGACAGAGAAAGGTATAAGCTAATACATTTATGTCTGTGATGTGTGATGATTCAAGGCACATCGATTTTTTTCTTGAAATATCCAATTATAAAGACAGAGAAAGGTATAAGCTAATACATTGATTTCTGTAATGTGTGATTCATCTTGAGACGTTTTTTAAGGAAAAGCAGTAAGTTGTGTGAGTTGAAGACAAATGCTAAATTGTAAAAGTCAGTGTAAGATGCCATGTATTTAGAATGCTATGGGGCCTGGATGATTGGTACAAGCGCTCAATTCTGGTGCATGTCAAGCCTTGCTACAGGGCCATGCATCTCTCTGCACAGCTCCAGGGCCAAGGAGACCTGTGTGAGTGGCACTCTGTGTTTCTCCTGCCAGGTATCCTGTCTCCACACAGAAACCCACCACAGGCACCCACTACAGAGAAGAACCTCCTTGTCTTTTGGAGGCCACATAGGTCTGAATGTTAAAATTAAGATTTTTGAAATCTTCATTCCTCAGTTGATGGTATCAGGAGGAGGAACACTGGGAGGTGACCTAAATCATGAGGGTGAATCCCTCATGAATGGGAGTATTGCCATTATGATAGAGGCCCCAGAGAACTTGTCCAGTCTCCCACTGAAAGAAGATACAAAGACAGAGCACCATACATGAGCTGTCCTGGTTCTCACTTGAAACCAAATCTGCCATGGCCTCAACATTGGACTTACAGCCTCCAAAGCTCTGAGAAACACATTTCTGTTGGTTCTGAACCACCCAGTGCATGCAGTTCTTTTATAGCAGCCTGAGGATGGAGACAGAGGCCTCAGGCATGCCTGTGGGTAGCTAGGCAGAAATGGACTCACAAAGTGCATCAGTAGCTGAGCCTCGGACCAGCAATAGGACAGGACAGGCAACAGCACAAGCCTGCCTCTCAGGCTGGGCACATCTTCGATTCTCCCCATTTCAGACCTATGGATCAGAGCCAAAGAAGGAGGATAGAGTTTTCCAGAATAGTCTTCAGGTCTCAAGAGAGCAGAATGAGACAGGCACTCACTGACAACACAACCTCTAATTTCTTTTTCTGGTGACTATTTCTTTCTGTCCACCTTCTACAGCCTAAAGGGTGAGGACCTTGAGTCAGGGGTTGTTAAACAGACTGAGGTGTTAGAGGTGGTGAAGATTGATACAGAGCACTGCTTGCAGACTCACACAGAAGCCATCTAAGCATGTGACAAATAACAAGCCTTGGGTGTGAATTCACGGACTATCTCTCTCTGTGGGGCCAAGACACTGTTCTTCCTGAAGGGCTGGCAGCTGCCTACCTACTGATTTCATTTATGATGTTTACTTGGACACTCCTTCTTGGGTCATCAAATATGTTCTTAATCAACTTTGTCTTGCCCTGTGTCCACTGTAATGGCTTTCAAAGTCAGGACAATTAAACTAATGGGGTTTGTGGGATTCTGTGTTTACAGGAGATTGTGTGAAAAAATGTCCCATATTGTGTGTGCCGAGAGATGTTGAGCAGGCAGGCTGCCATGACCATGCTGTGCTGGCACCTTCTGGACACTGGCCCATGCTCACCAGAAGCTGAGGTGGCACCACCAAGCCCCTCCATGATGGTGTCCACCCCAGCCAGAAGATATCAGATGTGTTCCTCTCACTCCAGCCATGTACAAACCTCCCAGCCTTCTCTCTCTAGAGTAGATGTACTGGGGGTACTGAAATCCCTGTTAAGCATGAGAAAGGCCCACCAAGAACAGAGGTAGAGGATGCTTTTCCTTTCTCCTGTGCCAAGCTTCCTCACAGGGACTCAGAAGTGAGTCTCACCGACTCCTGATGGTGACTTGACTGCACTTCTGTGTTGACTGCAGAGGACTTAGACTTCATCTTTGTGTACCCTCTGACCCTCTCTGCAAAATCCATGAAAAGCCAGTTGGTGCACCCTCCACAGAGGGAAACCCAAGCCTTCAGACTTGTGTTGCCAGGGAACTTGTTCCCAGCCCCTCCTCTACCTCGGAGGGGTCTGCCATCCCCTTCCTTGTTCTAACCACCTGGAACTGCTCACTGGGCTTTTACAGGCGAGCCTCCTTTAACCAACTTTCTTGTGAAACTTCTTAGTGTTTGGAGTGTCATCAGCCCTGAAACCCTGCCTATTAGTTGAGAGGAGTCCATCATTGAGGCCAAATAAAATCAGATCCAGCCCCCCCCCCATGTGGCATTGGAAAAATAGCTAAAGTTCCCCCAGCTCAGTGCCCTCATCCATGTGATAGGGATACTGGCAGATGCAGCTGGTCACTGTCAAAGTAGCTGCTCTTTCCTTCTTCCCCAATAAAAACACCTGAGTTTTGCTCAAGATGGAGTGGCACAAATGCCTCCCAGCCTTCCTTGCACTTAAGGATAGACATGGCCTAAAGTCCCTGGGAATGAGAAGTAGACAGAGGCCACTGGGCATTGTGTCCAAGCAGGGTCATAGGAAGAGAATCATTTGGCATCTCTTTTTCACCTTTGCCCTCTGCCTCATTCCTTCTCTTCTCTAAAATAAATCAAGGCAATAAGAGTCACAGGCCAATCATGACACAATAGAAGGACAAAAGTATTGTCCAGCTGTATTATACTGAAATTCTTATTTTGGAATTTTATGCTATCCAAGAAAATAAATTCCTAACTAACTAAGTCACACAAAACACACAAACCTGAGTTTATTTTTCTGGCCTTCAAATGAGCATGGGTGATCATATGATGCTAGGAGCTCTAGCAACCATCATGTGATCTTGAGGTCAACCAATATGCTAAGGAGGAAGCTGCACTAAAAAGGGCCAGCTGTGGATGCAAGTAACAGTTTTCTAGGTCAGAAAAATCTGTCCTTCTGCAGACCCAAGATGATGCTGGGCATGTGGGGATATGTGCACAGGGTTCCCTTTCCCCTGCCCTGAGGCTGGCACCTCCTGAGGCCACCATTGCCTACAGGGAAGAACTCCTGAAACAGCCCTAAAACTGGAATATCTGATATTAACACCCCTTATTTCAAGTCTTAATTGAATATTCTGTTACTTGGCACTAATACAAGGTAGCTTTGGGGTTTTTCCCACATTGAGAAATTAATGTGACATTTCAAGACCTGTGGTAACTATGAAAAATATTCAAGAGCATCAATCAGACATGTCCATCTCCAAAGCCCTAAGCTTAGAAATCACAGAGCAATATTCTGAATCATGAGTGCCCTGTGCCACAGCCCTGCCTTCCCAGCACAACTTCCACATGGTGTTTCCTGCCCAGGGCATCCCTGGGAGCACTGTGCACAACTCAAGACCCAGACTCACAGAAAGAGATCCAGGCCTCAGAGGCCATCCTCATAGTTTTGAGCTCTGGATTAGATATGTGGGGTGGACAACTTCAATAAAGCAAGCCTGATGAATATGACCAATGTGGTGGGCACATTCAATTATATTAAAGGGTTCAGGAATGAGCTGACCCCTTCCATCCCCATGGCAGCTACCACAGCTCTTAGCCACCAACTTCACAAGCTCATTGAGAAAACTTGCTGATCCTGGTAGCCTGACCAGCTGACCAGTGTACAAGAAGCCCCAGGCCCCACAGCCAGCTGTGAATGCAAGTTTTCTAGGTCAGAAAAAATCTGTCCTTCTGTAGATCCAAAATGATGCTGGGCACATGGGGACATGTGCACAGGGTTCTCCTACCCCTGTCCTGAGGCCAGCACCTCCTGAGGCCACCATCTTGATTTCCTTGCCTGGTGAGGGTGAAGTGACATTAAAGCACCCTGCTATGACAGACTTAGGACAAGTCATTGGGGAGGTTAAACAGACCAGGCATTAGACACTCTTGTGTTCTAGCAGTGAGTCTTTATGGAAGAGAAGAGCTGAAGTTGACCCAGCCATTCTTTATCCAAATTGCTGAAAGCCACCCCAGTGTTCCAGTTACAGTGTCCCCTCCAATAACAGGAGATAAAAATAACATTCTTGCTGCTTCCTCCCCTCATAGGCCCCATTACCACCAGGCATCTTGAAGGAGGAGCCATGTCCTTATGACAGAGCACCTTGAGGATACATAGCAAGTGCTTGTTATTCAAGTGGAGTAATAATTAGTTAAGAACTTGTCCCCAAACTTTCCAAGATGGCTCATGATAATGTGCTCTGGGCCCCTTCTTCTTCCAGCTTGTGGCATCCTGCTAAGGTGACTGTCTAATGGCCCTGCTGGGGGAGGTCTGTGCATGCTGGACCCAGCCCTGGCCTCCGAGTCTGTTAGAACCTCTGTTCCTGCTCAAGCCCCAGAGCTTCCCCTCTTCCCCCATTGCTGGGCATGAAGCTGGGGTGCTGGTGGCTTTTACAAGAGCTTTTATACTATGAGGCCCTCGTGTCACAAAGAGGAGTCTCTGAGATTCTTAAATTTACATACTTGAAAACTCCCAGCCCTCTGGCCAGCTAAAGCACTTTATAAATAATGCAGAAGAAGCAGCTGAATACCCCCGATCCTTACCCCACAGCATCCTGCACCAAAGGGTAAAGGGGTGATGGCTATGTCCTCCTGAGTCTAAGAAGGACCAATAGTGCCCCTGGATGCTGATCCACCAGGCTAATTGTACTGAACAGTGGTCACCTGCTGGGCTTGCCACCTGGAAAACAAAAGCAAGGGCAGCTACCCACCTGCTGCCCAGGGTCCTACAGAGAGCAACAGCAGGGAGGGAGTTAGTGCTCTAAGAGACACCTGCACCTGAGTCACCTATCCCCCTGGCCATCACAATGGTTGGCAGAGCCACAGAGAAGACAGCCCCACTCAGCACTGCTGCAGCATCATGGATTCTGGGCACTGGAGCAGGTGCAGCCCAGGACAAAACCCTGGCCTCAGCACTGTGACTGGGCCTCAGCCATGGATGAGAACCTCATCTTCTCTGTTTCCACAGGCATGTGACATTCAGAACACAGATGGCCTTGTCTATATTGTACTTCTGGCCTTTAATAACTGGGCATCTCCCTTATATGTGCACTCTCCTCACCTCCTCATCAGTGACAATCCACTGCTGGGTGCCCTGGTCACCCAAGATCAAAGTTTCCACACCTGTCACCCTTCTTTCTTATGTTTTGGGTCTGTTCCAAGGGCAGAAATGGGAGCTTCCTTAATGGGCAATTCTTGTGGCCTGTCCATTCTTCTCTGCTCTGGCATTTGGTTTGTAGTGGTGTCAGAGCTCAAAGAATTTAAAAAGACAACAAAAATGGGAAATGAGAATTGAATAGGTGGTTATTCAAGTATTTGAACAAAACTCAGTATAATATTTACAACTTAGGAAAAGGTAAAATATCCTCCATTCAACTCAACATCTACATGGAATAAGGCAAAAATTCTGAAAAAAAACTACATAAAATTTGAGGATAATTAAAATTTTCTCAGAAACTAAGAGAATAAGAAATGCAAACTGAGAAAGACACAACTTTCATCAGAGAAGATGGTTTATCTCAGCAAAAAAAAAAAAAATTAAAAGAAGAAAAGAAAGAAACCAAGGCCCACATGGGAAAATGGGAAAGAGTTATTTTATGTACAAGAACCTTACCAAAAAGTAAATGGCTGCTGGATGTTTCCTCACAAGCAGCACTTCAGCTGAAACTCCACTCAAGGTGCTTCCCTTGCTGATCAGTTTTGTCAGATCCAAAGCCTAGCAGAGTGCTTCAGGGGCCAGGCTGTGGGGAAACAGGGGTTCCCTGGTGTCCCCAATGGGAGTAAGTGGCCCAAGGAGGAGCTGAGAAAGGGGGGAAGGCTCTTGAGATGCATTCAGAGAAAATGCATGTTGTGAGTACAGATACATAATTAGCAGTTAATTGTTTTTTGACAATATTTAGAATATTTTCGTGGCCTACTTAAGTATTTACACACAAAGCCATACAATGTCTGTAATTTGCTTGACAAAATTGAGGAGAAGATGGTCAGAGAGCAGAAATTGTTGAAAGAAAACTGCCTTTGGGTTTATGGTTGCAGAATCTGGGCTGTGTTACATGGGCTTCACGTGACTAGTCTTTTTGCTTCTTTTTTGTTTGAAGTAGCCATAAAGAAGAAAGGGGAAATGGAGAATTCCAAAAGATATTAGCTCCTGAATCACGGTTCACCACTGGTTTGTACTAACCGCTCCTTTCAATGGTTATAAAACCAAAGCTCAGAAAGTTCCCTGATCTGCCCAACATCACACAGCAAGCAGCTTCCTACTTTCTGTGGAGGTGAAAGATTGTCATTAGAAAGCCTGAAGGAAGCATTCAGCACATCTTCATACTGATGGCTGGTCCTGGGATTCTAAATAAAATGCTCATTATTTTAATTCTGGATATTTACTGACAGACACTGCAGTCAGGAAAAAACACTGGGTTTTCTACTGTGATCATCATTAAATGTCCCCTTAGAGGATGGTGTTCCCACAGAGTGCAGAGGTGAATGAAAGTCTACACAGCATTGGGCCACGTGAGCTGAAATCAGCAAAGGCAGATCAGGGGTTTGTGCTTCTCACAACAAACCCAAAATTTTCAAGAGCAGCTGGAGAGAAAAAAAAAATGTCTCCAGATGCAAACACTGATGAAGACTTTGGCCTCCTAGATGTGCTGGCTGAGCAGTGTTCTGCTGGACCCAGTTAAGCAGCTGATGTTTGGTGAGGGAGCTGTCACTTAATCAACTGTCCCTGCCATAGCCATGGGCTTTCTGGGCTCACTCCATGCTACGGGTCCCAAAAGCCCTGGGTTTCTGTCTCCTGATTAGAGCACTGCTCTTTGCTTGCCCATCTGCAGTGCCAGCTGCCCCTGGCTTGAAGACTCAACCTCTTGGCTCACTCAGGGGTGTGGGGAAATGGAGGCAGGAGATGATGTCTTCCAAAGGTGCTACAGAGCTTCCTGGGCCCTGTGGGGACTGTCCTGAGCAGATAAGTAGAGCAGCCTGTGGCAGTAATTCTGGATGTAGTTTTTTTTTTTTTTTAATTTTGAAGGTTTGTTTTTTTCTGTTTTTAATTTGGGGACTGTTGACCCTGCTGTGAGAAAAGAGGCAATGACTGAGCAAGAACTGCCACCAGCACTGTTACTGGGAATTAGAAGACCTGAGTTTCTCTTCAGAACTTCAGTGCAAAATGATAACACTCCATCCAACGTGGATTACATCCTGTGCCTACTGGTTGCTGAGTGTTCACCTGGACCTTCTGACACCTTTCTTCTGCTCGACCATCAGCCTACACACCTGGTACCTGGATTTTTGCTCATGGTGATTCCTGCCATCTTACTACTGAAGAAGGCATCATTCTAGTGGACACTGTTACCCAAGAGGCATTTATCCATCATGATGTGGCCTTTACCTCCACTCATTTCCTGTTGTACCCAGAGTCAGCACAGCCCTTTTTAGTGTAGTCAAGAGTCCTGAAGCTAAATGGCTGAAGCTATTTTATCACAAAGGACCAGTATTTTTCCATGAGTGTACATTTCATTTCATCAGTTAAAGCCTTCAGTGAGACACAATAAATTTGGACCAGGGGATTTGTAATTGTCAACTATGTCTGAAGAAAGGAAACATCTCTTTGAGAACAGCATTAGACCATGCTCCCCAATCCCTGATCCCAGATGATTGAAGTTCATGAACTAACTATCTTGATTAAATCCTGTCAAGGTCACTGGACCCTGTTCTTTTTCTACATCAAATCTGTAGTAGCCAACTGAATGAGAAAGTAGATACTCTGACCAATTGGGATCAAAAGAAGGCACAGTCAATTCCTTATAGCATCTTCTTTGGGATTATTCATGAACCAGAACTCTTCAAAAAACATAAGAAATTCTACCCAGGAATCCCTTTACCTAATGGCATCTCACAAGACTACAATGAGACTTAAGAAAAGGCATCTTGATACATCAAGATAGCACCTATATAAATTTTGTGAAAAGCTTATTCTTAGATCATTGGTTTTCCAAAGACTTGTGGCCATGAAGCCTTTGAATGAAAATATGGAAGCCCAGAGTAAAAGTGAAGCTACTCTAAATGAAGTAGTGAAGCAGAATTTGGGGTCTTCAACCTGCCATAACCATCGTCCTTTACTAACATGGTGACATCAAAAGAGACTTCCTTGCAACATGTAGAAATCTTCAGAGCAATGTTTTAAAACTACTTCACCAGATGACATGTTTGAGCTGAGTGGCATTCTAATCTTTTGTGTACTTTCTCTCAATATGGTCCATATTCAGTTGATGCTGAACATTCTTATGAATATTTACTGCAGACTTAGGGATGTGCAAGAAATGACAAAGTGCAAGAAATGCCTTTGCCTCCCAGAATGGTCATGTGGGCTGAAAATAGTGTAGGGTCAGATGAACCTTTATTAATAGCCCTCCTTCCCATTGACTTAAAATCACTCCTGAAATTGAATAGACCCATAGAGCAACTAATATGCATCCTACACTGACAAACCCCACTTACCAACTTTCATAACCATAAGATGTACTACTGGTACTGAAGTGCATGAATGATATCTTAGACCTTCCTTGGATATATGAAAAACCAACAGGTTGATACTGAAACTGATTCCTCATTGAGACCATCTTAAACCAATTCATGCATTTTACCTCTTATCATTTACCATCGTACTCTACTTCATATGCAAGGGATAACTAACTATGAAAGCTGAATCCAAATACTGGCAGCATTTCCCAAAGGGGATCAGTATCTGGTTATCATTCATCTTTTCAAACTACAAATCACTATATGACTCAATAAGTGGTAGTTAACACTGCTCCTTAGTTTATATTCAGTTAACTGTTTTTTTCCAGGACAAGTGAGCCTTTTAAAAAGTTTTTTTTTAATTTTAATTTTCTCTGTAACTGGCATATCTACTTGTTCTGCAAAATTAATATGAATACTAGTCTCTAACTACATGTAACAGCTGATCTTCAAGACAAACTTTGGACATCCCTTCTAATGTGATTTTAAATGTAGCCATTTGGAAAATTTATCTTCTAGCCAGTGAAAAATGTTCTTGTAAGATGAATCTTTTGTGTCTGGTACCACCAACTGTATATGCTATCGATAGTTAAACATAAGCCCTTTGATCTGACCATGGTAGACAACTTGCTGGGCATATCAAGTGATACATATTGTCTACTTTTTTGTCAGACTGATACAGAAAAAAAATAAAAATATAGCAGCAAAGGATTTTAATACTTAAAACTTTTGTCCTTGTGGATATCTTAAATCACATTTGTCTCAATACTGCTTTTTAATACCAGTTAAGGGTGGTTGGCTTTATTCCTTTCTATGAGATACTTTTAGGCATTAGGACAACTTATTTCTGTAAGAAAGATTCAATTCTTGAATTCCCAAATCATATCAAATGAAGAGACTTCAATTTGTGTCCTAAGAAATATCTCATTCTTACTGCACAATTTAAGGGCCGGCCATCTTCAGCCCCTTTAACAAATGTACAGATTCAATGCTGGACATGTTTTTTTTTTATGTTTGTTTCTTACCCTTTAGACTAATCATGGTTATGTGATTAATTCTACAAATCATCAAACAAGACTTAGTCCTGTTGCTGTAGACTGCTTACTCTCAGCACATTAAAATCTGGATGAATATTCTGCTTATATGTACAATTTTTATATCTATAAGCTCACTTTTTCTGCTGGTTTCAGATTGTCAAGTTGTCAGGTTTTTTTCCCTCCCTGTGCCTTTTCTGTAGTTTATGTAAAAGTACATTTATCTACACTGCCAGTCATTTCCTCTGATCCTGTTTTACTCAGTCAAAATGAAGGGTTTAATATGAGGGTGAGCATCTGCTCAAGAGTCAAATGTATTCTGTGCTTAAGAATTGGTAATTAAAAAAGTAAAAAGCCCCAAACTTTAACCTGGGAGTTTGCCTCTATCTCCACACCTCAAATCTTATCTAAATATTTCAAGAGTGCCATCAAACAAGTCTGAGGCATTTACTTGGTTTTAAGATGACTCTCAGAGATTAGCCATTACAGAAGATGAAGACTTGATTACCAAAGAAAGTAGGGCCAATTCTGACAAACCTGGCTCTACTGACCCTTCTGCTCCCAGATGTACTGTAAACTGATAAACAGACCCTCAGGTCTGGATTGGACCTGGCCTTTGAGCTGGCTGTTCTTGGGCAAATGAACAGGAAAATGAGAGCTGCTGTGCCCAAGCTAGCTTTTTAAGATCGGAATATTTTATTCAGAGTAAACCCTGTAGAATAATTCTGGAGTACCCAGGGTAAAAACTAATTTATAGAAAATTTATTAATCTGCCACATTATATCCCGTCTTTTGGTGTGGCTGGTCCTGTTGAAGTTGCCCTGCTTGTCAATTTACATGTCTTAGCTCTTATCTGCCTTTTAAAACATGTTTTGGCAATCATACTGAGAAGACAATTGCCAATTTCAGCATATCTTGTGCTCAATTCCATCAAGGATTTATGAATGGAAGTAGCCCATACTTCACCTCAAAAGGACTTAATGTTCAAAATAGGAAAGGTGATGAGTAAGCTACAGTTGACCATTTTTGGCACCTGGGACATCTTCTTTCAGATCTGGAAGGGAAAGTGCAGCAGATGGAAAGCAAATCCATTTCTCTCTTCTCCAGCAACAGAAATGAGTCTGGTTCACCAGTACTCATAGAAATGAACCATTTCAACTTGGCAAATAACTTAAAGGAACACAAGACAAGTTTTCCACTGAATTTAATAATTTACCACTGACTCATAAAGTGATGCAGAACACTTTACCAGTAGGAACCTAGTGGTCCTGCTTCATGTCACCAAGATAGTGGGACTCTCAGACTCAGCTGAGTTTGCTTGTATTGAAACTCTGGTATCATACAAAGCACCCTATTGGACATAACAACTATTCCATTCAAATGGATTATAGGCTTCCTGAGGACAGGAAAACCATCCCTCATGGTTATATTTAAAACAATTTTATTACCAGTGAAGAAACAAAATCAAATTCATAAGCAGAGATCAAGTTCTTTCAATATCTGATTGTATCTCGAACATCATTTGTTTTTGATTGCCCACCATCCACTTCATCTCATTGTAACAATTTCATGACATTTCTTGGAATCTTATCTTCCTAATTGCAGTCCATGTGATTTGGATAGTGTGACCCAGCCTTGGGAGTCAGGAGTATACATATAATTCAGAACTCATCAATCAACAAAATCCATGTCCTTGATCATAGCTATTGGTTCAGGGATGGTTGTGTGACTCAAGTTGGTCTATTGTTAACCCTAGGAATTTTACTGAATTGTGAAGAAGTTTTCGTTATGGAGGTGCTTTAGCTTTGGTAGAATGAAAAACTCAAACCAATAAGGCCTATCACGTCATTGCATGAGCCACTCTGAGAATGAAGCCAGTGCAGAGGAAAACAGAGCCAGAGATTGAGAGACTTGAGTCCTGATGACAGCATTTGTGCTCCTGGATCCAACTATGCCTGAAGCTAGTATATCTCCTGGACGTTAAAGTTATGTGAACCAATATATACCCCTTTTTGCTTAAAAAAAAACACAAATTATTTTGTGAGTACAGCATTATCCTGATACTAGTATTACACAATTGTATTAAAACAAGATAAAATTACAGGTTAATATCCCTGATTAAAATTCATGTGAATTTCTCAAAGAATAACAACAGAAAGTTACATAATAGTACACTGAAAGATTATACAAATGCTCAAATCAACATATATACCACATTTAAATAAACACGTGATCAAGAAACAATCTAAATAGATGTGGAGAAAAAATTTACAAAATTTAGCATATTTTCATGGACAAAAATTCTCATAATAAACTTAGTAAGTAGGAATTGAACTAAATATAATCAAACCAATATATTAAAAGTCCACAGTTAATGTTATAATAAACAATGAAAAATATAAAGCTTTTCTTCTAATATTAGGACAAGACAAGGAGGCCCACTTTTATCACCTCTATTCCATTAAATATGGGTAGTATTATTCAGAGAAATAGTGGAATAAAAGGAATAAAAGCATCTTCATTGTAAAGAAGTGAATATATCTCTGTTTTCATGGGATGTAATCTTACATGTAGATTCATCCTAAACAGTCTGTGAATAATTTCATCAAAATAAATAAATCCAGTAAATTTATAAGATATAAAATCAACAAATAAAATTCAGTTAATTTCATATGCTAACAATAAACTCTAAAAGCAAAAAGAAATAAATCTTATTTGCAATGTCAACCAAAACAGTAAGATATTACAGAATCGACTTAATCAAAAGGTAAAAATTGTACACTAAAAACTATAAAAGAAATTAAAGTATGCACAAATAAATAGACATCCTGTGATTATGTGTTAAGAATTGATATTGTTAGAATATTTCTAACACCCAAAGTAATTTTTAAGTTCATAATATCTTCCACACAATGCCAATGGTCTTTGCTACAGAGATAACAAATGAATATTTATTTATGTATTAATTCCTATGAAACCACAAAAGCCACAAAGAGCCAAATTAATTTTGACAATGAATAATGTTAAAGGAGGCATCACAGTTCTTGATTTCAAAATATACTATATAGTTTATTAAAATCTTATTTTCATTGCATAATGACAGACATATGGAACCTTGAAACAGAGAACTTAGAAATAAAACAAATATATATGCCAAGTGAACTTCAGAAAAGTTTTCAAAAAGAAACAAAGGGGAAGGAAAGAGCATGTTTGTAATAAATGCTAATAAGAAAATTGAATATACACTAGTAAAATAATAAAAGTAAAATTTTATTTTACATCATACAAAAAAATCACAACAATAAACATTAAAGACTTAAATATAATACCTGCACTGTAGGATACCAAAAATTAACCACTGTAGAAATTAGGGGCTTTTTTCAGTAACTTTTCTTGGATATGATTTCTTGGTTATTAAACTAAAACCACAGAGAACAAAAACTAAAATTTAGAAGTGGAAATAATAAGCTTCTACATAGCAGAGGAAACAATCAAAATAGTGAAAATGTAATTATAAAATTAAAAAAATAACTTCAAACCACATACCCAATAAAGGATTAATATCTAAAATGTATTTTAAATCTTCTACAATAAGAATAACAGCCACTCAATTAAAACATGGGCCAAGCTCTCTTTTCTCCAATACATGTTTTTGGCCCAGCATGCCAGCTTAGAATTCCTAATACCAGGCATTCCCGCCTAATGGCTTCAACATTGCTTTAGTTCATGCCCAGGGCTCAGTTCACATATGGCTCATGGGTGGCTTCCAGCACTCAGGTAATTTTTGAATGTCCAAGGATGATTGAATGCTTTATAAACTTCTATTAAAATATTATTATTTATATTCTACAAGTGTTCAAGTAAAAGGAAATGTTTCACATCTGTCACTTTACTTTTTTTTTTATCCCAGAAAATTTAATATGGTAGCGAGTTTCTTATAGCTATAAGAAGATGTTATAAGGTGTATTATTATAGATTTTATTATTTAAAATAGAATGTTCACTGGGTAATTCAGAAGAATTTTAAAAACATGTTTATGGTGATTGGGGAGTTCTATGTTTGGCTGTCTACAAGTATAAGATCAAGGGAGGTTGAGAGTGTGGCCCAATCCAAATCCCCAAGTCTAAAAATCAGGGAACTTTATGGTGCAAATATGGATCTGAGGATGAGAATCCAGGGTGTGCTCCACTAGTGCCAGCACTAGGAGTTACAATGTCCAAAGGCAAGGGAAGAAGGGGTGCACAAGTCCAGAAGAAAGTGTGAATTCGCCTTTTTTATGCTTCTTTGTACTATTCTTAGCTGATGGTATGGTGCTCATTTATATAGCTCACATTCAAATTCAAAATTGTGATACAAGTAGTTAGTATTATATACAAAATATACATCATGACTGTCAAGAGTAAATTATGTTAGTAATAATATATAATTTAAAATATTATGACTATTTAAACATAAACTTAAAATTTATAATTTTTACATCAACTTGTTTGTGTTTAACAATATGCTATTGACAAGATCTTATAACTGTCATATTCCCTAAATATTACAATTATTACAATTATTATGTGCCAATGAGAAGAATAAGTAAGTATTAAAACAGCAATAGTTAAGTATATACTCAAGATAATTTTCACTATATGGAGCATGATAGGGTGAGGAGATTTTCAACTCATCCTTAGGACAAACCTGTACCATGTAGTTAGTTAAAATAATTTCTGATTTTATCAGTATTTAGCATAACTGTATTCTCATCTAGAAAAATCAGGAGTTGGAATATACCAGAGTTGTATATGCATTTGTATCTCAATTTTAAGTGTCCAGAAAAACTTCTTGAATATTTTTCTCTGGTCATTTCTATAAATAATGCACTTTTATTTTTTTCCTATCCAATTAGTAAGATGTAAGAGAAATTGATTTTTGTAGCAACAATTTACATTAGAAGCAGGGCAGCTTTCAGTAATAGAGATAATGAATCACTATCCTCACCAGCTGATGATTCAAATAATAAGAAGTATCATAGAGTGGTATATTAGTAGTGATGGCTTAAAATAACACTTTTCTAGATTCACACTGAATATACTGACACAATAGTAAAAGAATGAAAATTTTTATAAAAAAAATATATATATATATACAATATTATCTTATAGTTTTAAATAAATAATTTATGAAATTCATTTAAAGAAAACATGTTACTTATATCATACTATTTTATTAAAGGATATCTAAAGTCACAAGATAACGTTATTATATATATTTTATATACTTTCCCAGAAATATCTCATATTGAGCACTCCTTTTATCTAATTAGGCTCCAGAGCTATATCACATATTACAATATTAAAGAGTAATTATAAAACAAACATGTAAAGAAATGATGAAAACATCATGAATATAAGCATGGTTCCTAACATAATTTAAGTGTATTTATATTGTTTCATAGATTATTTTTTAAAAAGTGCTCATTCTTGAAGTATTTATAAATACATCTTGTAGAAGTAATTACTCTAATTGATAGCATTTATAGCATTCATTTAATGATCCTAAGATCTCTTGTTTCCTTGCATCTAAAGAAAAAAAGAATTTTTTAAATAATACCTCATGAGAGAAACAAACTCCTATCTCTCACCATGCACAAAACTCAACTCTAAATGAATAGAACACCTAGGCATTTGATCAGAGACCCTACACTTACTAGAAGAAAAAGTAGACCCAACATACCAACATGTCAGCTTAGAAACCAACCTCCTCAACAAGACTCCTAAAGCACAAGAAGTAAAATTAAGAATCAATGAATGGGGTGGTATCAAAATGAAAAGCATCTTCGTAGCAAAGAAAACAATAATGTTAATATAGAATCTATGGAGTGGGAGAAAATCTTCACCACTAGTACCTAAGATAAAGCATTAAATAACAACAACAAAATAGCCTAACACCCCTAAATTAAATAAACCAATCAATAAATGGGCAAAGGAACTGAACAGATACTTCACAGAAAATGAAATACGAACAGTAAAAAACAAACAAACAATACCTGCAAATTGAAAGTACTCTAAGATTCCATCTCACTCTAGTCAGAATGACTATTATGAAGAATACATATAACAATTAATGTTGGCAAGGATGTGGGGAGAAGACACTCTCATACATTGTCAGTGGTACTGCAAATTGATGCAACCACTATGGAAATCAGTATGAAGATTCAGTGACACAACCACATCAATGTTTATAGCAGTCAACTCAAATATCAAAGCTATAGGAACATTCTGTGTGTCCTTCAATGGATGAGTGGATAAAAAACACGTGTATGTATACACAGTGGAATATTACTAAACTGTGGTGAGCCACTTCTGCCGCTTATGCAGACTATGGTCGCCATTACAAGATGGCGCTGGCTCTGCTGTGGTATGTGACAAACAACTCCTTATTTGGGAGAGTTGGCGCATGGTTTTTCAGCACCCTATGAGAAAGTTCCACATGGCAGCTTCGCATTGGGGCTTGAGATGCTTTATTAAGGCTGGGAGGGACATCCGAGGGAGTATTAGAAGAAATATCAAGGGCCTGAATAAACCGCTGAAAGAAGATTCCCGAGTTGCTTCTTCCTTGCGGGCAAGGAGTCGCGACAAGTGGTGCCGAGACCCGGGAACCAGAACTTTCAGTGGTCAGGGGTGGTGCACCAGTTAGTCCCAGGTAAGTGGGATCCGCGATCAAAGCGGGGCAGCTCCTCTGTAGATAAAGAGAGAGAGGGGAAAAAATATAAATAAGATGCTCCTCTGTAGATAAAGAGAGAGCAGGGGAAAAATAATAAAATAAGATGCTCCTCTGTAAATAAGGAGAGAGCGGGGTTTTATATTTTCACTTTCTTTATATTGCTTGGAACAGTATGGGTGCTACTTCCTCAAGCCCAATTTTGCTGGCCTTGGACGGGTTACTGCGTTCTAAGGGTCTTAAAGTGAAGCAGAGCACATTACAGAGGTTTATAGAAGAGACTGACTCTGTAGCTCCTTGGTTTGCTTTTTCAGGGAGTCTCACGATTCCCAGTTGGGATAAATTAGGGAAAGATCTGGATTTCGCTTACAAACAAGAAACTTTAAAGGGCGGTACCATTCCGCTTTGGAAATTAGTGAGGGGGTGTATAATGGATGGTAAATGCCAGAAAGCTGTGAGCGAGGGTCAGGCCGTTCTTGAGCAATTGCATGAAGAAAAATCGGAGGGGTCACATAGTGAGGTAGGAGAAAGTATTAGGAGTAAGAGTGGTGAACAGACAAGGGAGTCTGAAGTTAAACAGAGGAGAAGGCTCTATCTGGACTTGACTGAGTTAAAAACTCCCAAGGACACAAGTAGCTCGGACAGTTCTGAGGAATTGGACAAGTTATTACAACAATTACGTAAGACTAAGATAAAAAAGAAAAAACGGGAAACAACAGATGTAAAAGCCTGCTGTGAGAAGGGTAATAAATCCAGTTCTGGGGAGGAAGTTGAGAACCTAGAAGAGGGCTCTATACCTGATGTTCCACCCATAGATCCACCCATTGCTCTGCCCCGTACGTGGGAGAAATCCAAAGCTCTGGGAGGACTTTCCATACCCATGTGTGGAGAACAGTTAATACAGACATGGGACTAGCATACCCAGTTTTTCAGGACAATAATAGGGGAAGGTACCATGAGCCTTTAGATTTTAAAATAATTAAAACCTTGGCAGAATCTGTCTGTACTTATGGCATAGACACTGCTTTCACCCTTACTCAGGTGGAAGGACTGACTAGATTCTGCATGACCCCCTCAGATTGGGCTGGCTTAGTCCGAGCTTGTGTATCCCCAGGAAAATATCTAGATTGGAGAGCATTCATGTTACAGGGTGCAGTAGAACAGGCTGCTCAAAATCACAGCAGCTATAGTGACAGCCGTAGCAGTGTCTGCTGCTGCAGCAGTTACAGCCGGAGTAGCCATGGCCAGCCAAGTGCAAACTGCTGTCACTGTTAATGAAGTTGTTCAACAAACCTCCACCATACTCGAATCCCAAAATACAATTAATCAACATATTTTGTCAGGAATTTTAGCTGCCAACCAAAGAATAGATTTACTCCAAGCTCAGGTAAAAGAATTGTCTGACCTGGTACTTTTGGGTTGCATTGACCAACGTGCGCATTTGTGTATAACCTCTGTCAGATTTAGTGATTCCAGGAATGCTTCCCGCATCATTGGCGAATATTTGGCTGGAAACTGGTCCATAACAGCGGAAGAGCTGATCCAGTCTCAACTAACTCAGATAGCTGTCTTGAATAACACCCATGTTGATCCCGTGACTTTGGGTCAATTCACTAATTGGATATCTTCTGCTTTTTCCTTTTTTAAAGAGTGGGTGGGAGTAGGCATTTTGGGGGCAGTATGTTGCTTTGGTGCGATTCTTTGTATGTGGTTTCTCTGTCGTCTCAAGGCCCGCAGTGCTCACGATAAGGCTATGATCATACAAGCTCTTGCAGCTTTAGAAAATGGCAACTCACCTCAAGTCTGGCTTGCGCATCTTAAACAGTAAATCTTTGACATGGTCATTGCACCCCAAGTTATTATAACATTGCACTGGGATTGACATGTCTTTCCTCGTTATTCTCTTAGTGTTGGAAAGCCCTTGCACTCTGCAGGCCTTGCTGCCATTGCACGCAGATGGGTTTCCACACTAGCGCCTTTAACATGGTCGTTGCACCCCAAGTTATTCTAACATTGCACTGGGTTCGACATGTCCTTCTTTTGTCTTTCTTCTAGTGTTGGAAAGCCCTTGCACTCTGCAGGTCTTGATACCATTGCACGCAGATGGGTTTCCACACTAGTGCTTATCTATCGCCTTAAAGTCCGTGCCTTTCTTTCAGGGTGCTGCCAACTTGTTTGTAGCTGTATTTCTAGACATCCACAGTTCAACCTCAGTTATCCCCTTTTGTTCACCATCATCACGATACAGGATGCGAGGCAAGGCACTGCACTTGAGTGATCCATTGAGAAGAGGGACCTCAAGGGGAGCATGTCCTATTGCATGCGGGTTTGACGTCCACGCCCCGTCCACGCCCCGCTCCACGAAAAAAGGCATCGGCTGATATGGAGTCAGATCTGGGGAAGGCGCCTCCTTAGGACTGAGCCATACAATGCAGCCACTTCTGCACAGTGGGATAGGACTTCTACTCTCGCCTGTATTGTTTTAAGAAAACAGAAAGGGGGAACTGTGGTAAGCCGCTTCTGCTGCTTATGCAGACTATGGTCGTCATTACAAGATGGCGCTGGCTCCGCTGTGATATGTGACAAACAACTCCTTATTTGGGAGAGTTGGCGCATGGTTTTTCAGCACCCTATGAGAAAGTTCCACGTGGCAGCTTCGCATTGGGGCTTGAGATGCTTTATTAAGGCTGGGAGGGGCATCCGAGGGAGTATTAGAAGAAATATCAAGGGCCTGAATAAACCGCTGAAAGAAGATTCCCGAGTTGCGTCTTCCTTGCGGGCAAGGGGTCGTGACACTCAACCATAAAGATAAACGAAATTATGGCATTTCCAAATAAATGGATGAAACTGGAGAATATCATGCTAAGTAAAATAAGTAAATCCCCCAAAACCAAAAGTTGAATGTTTTCTCTAATTTGTGGGCCCTATTCCCAAACAGGGAGTTTGAGGTGAAGAATAATAGAAATCCATTGGATTAGTCAAAGGGAAGGTACCTGGGAGGAAAATAGGAAACATTGTAGAATGAATCA
The DNA here is from genome assembly GCF_052094955.1 of Ictidomys tridecemlineatus. Taxonomy (NCBI): domain Eukaryota; kingdom Metazoa; phylum Chordata; class Mammalia; order Rodentia; family Sciuridae; genus Ictidomys; species Ictidomys tridecemlineatus. The sequence goes on along the minus strand of NW_027521806.1, from coordinate 363,009 downwards.
GACATAAGACTCTTAGACTTGTATTTGAATACACGACCAGGGTAACTTTGTATTATGCACAACAACAAGAGTGGGATCCTGAATTGAATAAGATATACTCTATGTATGTGTAATTTGCCAAAATTTGTTCTACTTTAATGTATAACTAAAAGAACAAATAAAAATGGAATAGAAAAGCAAAAAATATATTTGATCTCAATATTCCTTTTTTTGAAAAATGTATGACCCAAACTTTTTGCGAATTACACTTACACTAAGAAAACTTAACATTGCCTTTTGAGTACAGATCCTCTCTGTCACTGGAAGATGAAATGACTATTTGGATACCCAAGCTTCATAGCCACTGATAAATACCTCTATCCTTCTATGCTCATTAGGTTTTATTTTTAAACAATTTTATTAGTTGTTGATGAAATTTTTATTTTATTTATTTGTATGTGGTGCTTAGAATCAATCCCAGTGCCTCACACAAGCTAGGCAAGTGTTCTTCCACTGAGCCACAATCCCAGACTCCCCCATTATGTTTTAGATATAGAATACATCCAAAAATGTTCCACACAATGCTCACGTGTTGAAAAGCATCAAGGTTCAGCCTGGTCTTTAGAAAATAATTGAATTCTGAGGGATATAATTTCATAATAGGATTAATCAATTTGATGGATTAATACTTTTTTAAAAAACTGTGTGGTAACTGTAGGCCAGTGGGGCATTTCTGGAGAAAATATGTCACTGAGGCCATAATTGAGAGTACTATATCATCCCTTGCCTCTCTCCCTCTGTTTCCTGGCTGCCATGACCTGAACAGCTTTTTTTGAGGATTCCTTTATACTATGATGTTTCTTCTCTGGAATAAGCCAACCATAGGCTAAATCCTAAATCTCAGAGTCAAATAAATCTTTTCTCTTCTAAGTTGTTCATATCATGTACTTTTATCATGGTCATACAAAGCTAAATAACAATGCTATTTTCAAAAGTTTGATTATTGAGTTTAACCAGTGCTGTCTTTGGGGGATGAGCTGCTGCCTTTAGCCTGGTGTGTGAGGAAGGGCCTAGGCCCAGCCTGCTGTGGTGGGGTTTGCTGAGCATGGAGCTCCTCCCCTTGTCTCCTCAGCACCAGTTTTGCCTGCTTCCATCAACAGCAGTCTGGGATTGGGGGAAAACTGCCGGAGCCATGGAGCATGAGGTGGTTCCTATTGCTAAGAAGATGGACAAGATGGTGCACAAGAAGAACGTGGCTGGAGCATTGGATTTGCTGAAAGAGCTTAAGAATATTCCCATGACCCTGGAATTATTACAGTCCACTGTTATTGGAATGTCAGTTAATGCTATTCTCAAGTAGAATACAGATGAAGAAGTTACATCTTTAGCAAAATCTTTCATCAAAGCCTGGAAAAAGTTATTAGATTGACCATCCACTGATAAAGACTCTGAAAAAAAAAAAGAACTTTGGATTACATCACAGAATAGCCCTGAAGCAAGAGAAGTAGTTCTAGTGGCAATGTAAGCAGCAGGAAGGATGAGACAAATGCTTACGTTTCATCTTTTCCTCAGGAACCAAGTACTTCTGATTCTGTGCCATTAAAATGTCGGAAGGTGCTTGCTGCAGCTCTCCAAACAGGAGATGACTGCATTGTTATTGGATCTGATGAGGAAGAACTAGGATCGCAGATTGAGGAAGACATATATCAAAAAATAAGGAATATGGACATGAAATAAAAAAACAGAGTATGCAGTATGATATCAAATCTTAAAGATGCAAAGATATCCAAATTTAAGGAAAAATGTACTCTGTGGAAATATTCCTCCTGACTTATTTGCTAGGATGACAGCAGAGGAAATGGCTTGTGCTGAGCTCAAAGAGTTGTGGAAATACCTGACCAAAGAAGCCATCAGAGAGCATCAGATAGCCAAGACCAGTGGCATTCAGAATGTCTTGTTCACATGTGGTAAATCTAAAAAGAAGAATTGCATTTACACACAGTAATGATGTGTGTAAGTAAGATGAACCAATGACAACATTTTTTCTTTGTAATGAATGTGGAAATCGAAGGAAGTTCTGTTGAGTTGGAAGAATTGGATCTGGACCATTAAGAAAATGAATTTTGTAACTAGCTTTAAAACTAGGCCAAATAACTAGGTTTCTTAAAAGTCAGAGTTTTAAATTAGCATACATCCTGTGGGGTTAGTGTTTGTTTTTGACCTAACATCCCTTCCTTTGATGCTTTCTGTAGTTTCAGATAAGTAGGGAGAACATCTATTAATTGTATGATATCTGTTTCAATTCTTATTCCCCACCCATTTTTACAAGTTAGTTGATATTAAACTTTTATCAAACTTTTAGCAATTTATTTTTATTTTTTCTTCTTAAAGAAAAATGTTCCTTATTTTTTAAAGTCTGAAGCATACATAGTAGAAATTCTGTTATTCTGTAATACATACATAAAAATTGCATTTTTTTCATATTGGCATGTACCTACAAATATTAAAGAGAAAAGGTAACATAAGTTTAGGTTTACAAAATATAGTTTGTTTTCACATAATACTTGAGCATCTTGTCTAAATGTACATAGTATTCGAACTAACATATGAATTTTATTTTAATCATATTCACTTGCTTCAGCTAATTACATATTATCTTGCATCTGTAAATAATCATTATTATCATTTATTATATTTTCTTGTGCATGTATATTAATTGTTCTTAAAAGATTTTAATTTTGGAAACATGACTTGACTTTGTTAAAATCAGTTTGGTTTGCTGTTTATTTACTTATTAGAGTTGGTAATGTATTTTAGTTTTCAAAAGAATATTGTTATAGTTTCATAGGGCTTTTCGTAAACCCCCTTACAGGCAAAGAGCAAAAGCTTCTGACAGTTTTTTTCTTCTCATAGAAAGATGTACTGGGAAGAAAATGTTAGCACCTTAATGTAGAGTAGTTATTATAAACAGTTCATGACTTGATCTTATTTGAAAATCTATATTGACCAAGGATTAAACATAAGGATTGTAGGAATCACTAAAGCTGTGGTCTTTCTGTATGGAGGGTGATAGGTGAAATTTTTGTTCTGAGCCTTATTTGCAGACTTGTTCTGCTATATGATGAAAGATTGTATATTATGGTGACAGTAGGATAAAATAGTTAGTAACAGACAATTCAGGAAAGTGGTGCTCATCTGATAAAAATTCTGCACTTGTAACACTCAAGAAGTACTCATAGATCTTCAGTTAATATTTTATCATAGTGGGTCACTTAACTTTCTGTGCCAAAGGGGAGACATTAAGCACTGCTTGTGTGTTTCTCTAAGTGGATCAGAATGCAGAGACTATGGAGGGGCAGAAATGAGCACCTCCAAATTTTGTAAATAACAATATTACCCCTTGCATAAGAACACTTGATTCTCTTCAATCAATTCTGACATACACATAACAAGTGTTTTGAGTCCCTTCATGACTGACAGGGAGTCAAGAGCTAGTGGCTTCATACTACCCAAAATCAAGGAATTCTCAAGTCTGCTTCCTGGTCATGGAGCTAGCTGTGACTATCTCAGTGGGCAAAGCCTAGTTTAAAAATTGTGAACTTAATAGGTGCAGTTTGAGTCTTTGCCAAAAAAAGTCAGGCAGTTTATCCAGATCCATTAAAAAAAAAGTAAAAGCACATCCCAAACTTGCCCCATTAAACAAATCATGGGAGGACCATCTGCACTGTATTCTACACACTGGTGTCCCTGAGAAGTATATAAGGTAGTGCCTGCTCTCATCAAGCCCTACCCATTCCTGTACCCAGAGATAACTGTTACTAACAGTTTGGTCTGTGTGCCCCCACACTTTCCACAACTGGACAAACACAGGGTTCTCTTCCTCACTCTTCTTCACATCAACAAAACACACTAAATATTCAGAGGCAAACTGGAAAAGCCCATATGCACTGCATCTTTATCTCATCCCCAAGCATGCTTGCAAGCTATGAATGAAGTCAACTCCTCAATAGGAACACATCACCAGCAGGAGCAGGAAGCTGGGGAGCAAACTATCAGAGAGCACACGTGCCTGACCCCCCAAGCCAAACTGCTCCTGGTCTATTAGGTTTTTGTTTTTTGGTGAAAGGGATGGCTGCATTTGGATTTCAGCGTGATTGTGAATCTTGGAATTGTCTGGATTGGCCTGCCTCATCTACATTCTTGGCTTAGCCATTTTCACCTGCATGGATTCAAGTATAAATACTTTTTTTTTCTGTTATTGCTACAACCTCCCCTATCTTTTCCCATGATGTACAGAACCAAAGTATTCATTGAGAAATTATTTGTCTGGTAAAACATTTCTAAAGTTCAGCTGAAAACTCAGGGAGCTAGAAACTATTCACTTAGAAATGTACAAGACAAAAAACCATTAGGGACATGCTCAACTTAACTGGTTTATTTGTCCAAAAATTACTCTTTATAGAAAATTAAATCCCTTAATGTGTTAGAAATCATCTTATTTTTTCTTTTCTTAAAAATTAGTCTAATTTGTTATGACAGCAGAATGCAATGCAATTCATATTACACATACAGAGCACAATTTTTCATGTTTCTGGTTGTAAACAATGTAGAGTCACACCATTTATGTCTTCATACACATACTTAGGGTAATGAAGTCCATCTCATTCCACTGCCTTTCCTACTCCCACATCCCCTCTCTACCTCTCCCTCCCCTTTGCCATAATTAGAGTTCATCTTTTCCTCCCATGCTCCCTCCTCAATCCCCATTATGAATCAGCCTCCTTATATCAGAGAAAACATTTGGCATTTTTTTTTTTTTTTGGAATTGGCATACTTCACTAAGCATTATATTCTCCAACTTCATCCATTTACCTGCAAAGGCCATAATTTTATTCTCTTTTAACACTGAATAATATTCCATTGTGTGATTCTTATTTTTTTAAAGATGTTTCCAATACTGACATTTCAACTACTAAAAATATAATGCTTTATAATGCCTTCTGAAAACTGCCTTTTTGTACTACTGATAAAGGCCCTATGGAACCCCAAAACCTGACAAAAGGTCATAACCATCAGACCTAGAAGCAGACTGTGACCAGGTGGAAATTTAAAGACTGCTACTGGAAACAGAGCCAAATCTAAAAAGATGATAAAATAGAGAAGCACAGGTTCAGAGCTAGAAGATCTCTGAGTACTTATTCTCCTAAGCAGTAACTGTTTTTATCTTATAATCTCTAAAAGTAAATTAAAAAAAATTAAACTAACTGCTGCAGGGCTTTGAGCAAAATTTGTAGTTATGCGAGCAAAAGTCAATGCTACACGTAAAGTTTGTTTTTTGCTGATCTCATTCTCTGGTCTTTTCATTTACTCATTCTTTTCTCTAGTTTATATAATTACTATATTTATCTCTAGAAACTGTCCTAAATCCCATGCTTATTTCTATCCTTTTTTATTCTAAAAAGCTATTCATGATCTTGAGAGAATTTTCAACAAGAAACAATTCTTTCTAATGTGTCAAAGTGAGACAATCACAAGGTAACGTGCTGGTTTACTGGAAAGATCACTGGGTAAGATAAGGGAGGCCTTTATAAATTGTAGAAAAGCAAACAGGGTTTCATTATAGTACAAACCAGTAATCAAGCCTGGTAGTAATTATGGATATGATGCTTCCTATTATTGGGTACTAAAATAGAAATAAAAACTCCACAGTCTCCAAAGGGTTCATGATATGGAAGAAAAATAAAATGAAAGTTTTCTTCTGAGATTGAGAAGTTTTCACCCTAAAACTGACTATGTTTCTTAAAAAGACTCTACTAAACAAAGATTTTGTCTTAAAAAAATCTGTTTATATCTTCAACAATTGACAAAATATATTCATCTTTTTTGACTTTGAAATATGCCTTTTTTTCTTAAATACATTTCATCAGACTGGAATCTTTCAAAGAAAAGGGGAAAAAGAAATAGAAATTTTCCAGCATGCCAGATGGGGAGAAGATGGATGGGATTAGCTGACCATTTATATGCCATGTATTTTAATAAGTATTGTAATACATGATACTATTTGATTTTTATAGAAATATATTATTGTTACCCACTTTATAGGTGAAAAAAAGATATCAAGAGGGATTTCTTGGTCAAGATCATAAGGTACGTCAAGTTAAATGGTGAACACTCAGGATTCATGACCTCTGATCTCAAATGTCCTTGCTAAACCTCAGTGCTTCAGCAAAAGTCATCATTCTTCCAAATTAGTTGCACTGGGACTGCTAAAGAGTCAGCTATGTAAACAGGGAAAGGAAGAATGAGTCAAAGACAGACAGAAAGGAAGTCCATTTTCTAGAAAATTTAGAAAGACTCAACTGCTTAAATCCATATGTTCTGCAGTAATGTGTATCACACTACTAATTATATATTTTTATAGCTTTTATTTTATTCCTTTTTGTGCTGCTGAGAATTGAACCAGGGCCTCACACATGCTAGGCAAGCACTCTACCACTGAGCCACAACCCCAGCCCCACTAAGTATATTTTTAGAGAGTAATTTGCAGCCTCTAATCCAGAGAAGATCTATTTTACAAAATTAGGTTTACTTTTCCTTTATTCTGACTTGGAGCCTTTCTATAGACTTGCAATAAAAATAAAACAAAATAATTTGAGCTACAATATTTCTTAAGAGTTCAACTAAGCTCCATCTTCAGAGAAGAAAACCAGTAGATGACATATGCTACTCTGTTTTGAAGCCCACTAACCTGATGATCTTCCAATAAAATACAGACAAAATTTCCCAGGCAGGCCTGCTTTCAAATTCTGTGGTTTATTTAGAAATTTATATAGTCATGTGTTGCTCTGGGCATAAGAGTACTAAATCCATATTTTTCATTTTGATTGTGCAGCAAAAACAGGCAGAAGGTAAACACTTACTAAAAATGATCAAGATTGTGTTCAATTAAATAAACTTTAATCTAATAGCTCCATAGCACATGCCGGAGACAAAAATGAGGGAGTCACAATCCTATAATCCAGGAGGAGAAAGATGTCTAGAAAGACATCCAGGAACAGGAGTCTTTAGTTCTGCTAGCCAGGAGTGAACTCGGAAAAAATGCCATGAAAATGCTCCAAACCCTTGTGTTTTGATTTTTTTAATTTAAAATTTAAAAATACAATATAATTTAAATTTAATTTTTTAAAATTTCTCTGGATGACACAACAGGGATTAAAATAAAAATAGAATTTAAAGCAGTCTGTAGAGATAAACATAGTAAAAGTACAAATTTGTATATATTCCGCTCCCTTCTAAAAAGTTAATAAAAATATTAATAATTATTTAAAATACAACTTAAGAACAAACAAACAAGAACATAAGGAAGAAACACTCTAATCTATTCACTCTAATAAGGCTCTGGAGACTTCTCCCTGCCACTTACCAATTGCTAGTGCAGGCAGGATTTACATTTGATTCTAACACTTCCCCCAAAGCAAGGGGAAAATTCAGAGATTTCAAATTTAAGAAATAACATATTTCTCTTTTACTTGGTTCTCTCTCTTATATCTTTGCCACAGCCCTTTGCACCCAAATTAAAGAATGTGTGTGTATTTTAGAAGGAACAAAAACTGAGCTGCAGCAGGGGCTTCACTTCAGGGAGGGATGACCTGACTTGAGGGTCAGAGAAGGGAAGCCTTGAGAATTGTCAAGAAATAAAAACTCTTCAAAGCCTCTGTAAAAGCAATCATTGATAAATCTGGTTATCTTAAAATCCCTGTAAAGAAGCCATGCTCCAGAAACTATGGTAGCTTTTTAGATTCATAAGGAGTTCTCTGTGAAGACCTTGATGGTTCCGAGATGTTTTGACAGGATTGAACAATTTCTGGGGCTTAATGAGTTATGGATTGTCATCTTCCATGTAGTCTGGCTCAGCCATGATGTTTCTTGGGATGAGATATGAGTCCTTGAGGCTGGTATCCTCAAGAAGGCCATCTGAAAGAGAAAAAGAAGACTTACTTGCAGGCTTTTCTGCCAAGACTTCTCTCTCAAAGCAGAAACCTGGTTGTGCCCAGGCCAGCACACTAGACATGTTACCCTCCCAGGTCCACATCAGAGACATCACCGGCAAATCATCCCAAGTGTTTTGAAGGTAACTGGGGAACACAGGAGTGAGGAACAGAGTGGTTTTTTTCTGTGATGCCTGAGACTATGGGGGCAGAGAAGTGTGGTGTCTTGATTCAAGTCACTGCTTTTCATATTTGTGCTGTGGTTACACAGGATGCCTCCTGCTACCATGTCACAATAGCAATCTTGCAACAAGCATTGGGCACCAGGTCCCTTCAGTCTCAGCAAATGAATCTGCACTGGAAACTCACAAGTCCTGACTCTGCATTAAGGTCAGAAACTTCCAGAGCAGTCTAATTTGACCTGTGATTCTCCTGGTCACGTCTCCTCATCTCTTCACTTGTGCCATGTGGGCTTCTTCCAGCCCAGATCCTTTCAGCTCTGTCTTCCAGTGGCACCTGCTCAAAGGGGTCTGAATTCCTGAGAGCCATGCTGAAAGCCAGAGTCCAACCCCAGCACTTCCCCAAGTGAGCTATGCTACCGAATTTACTTATTTATGACTGAATGTACAGAGCATGAGTTCCTGAGGGTAAGGGTTACCTGTTTTCATTCCACTGCTCTATCCTCAGGGCTGGATTAGAGAAAGGCAGACAGCAGGGAGGAGGGAGGAGACCTTGCAGGAAGAGCCTTTTGGGGCAGGAAGGGGAATGGAGTCACTGGGGTTTCACAGAAGGAACTTGCTAAAGTGCCTGGACAGAGTCCCTTAACCTTTCAGGCCTCAGGCTCCTCCAATCCTGATTCTTGGTCTCTCTGGAGTTGTCTATTCCATGACTCAAGTATATGTGTCCTTCTCAGTAAGAGGAGTTCCTGGGGAATAGGGCATTTGGACCCCTCTTTCCTACCCTCCCTGCAGCTCCCTAAGGTGGTGCATGACACCTAGTGGGTGCCCTATGAATACCAGTCCCATTTTGTGAGACACAAAACACCCTAGTGGGGGCTTGGGTGAGGTGAACAGGATTTGCTGAGCAACAGGCTGCAGATAGGGGCCAAGGCTGGCATCAGGTCACTGTGGACATCGAGACTCAACTCGTGGTATGAATCCCATAACTGCTCCCCTGCCTGCAAAGCAAACTTGGCCAGTATTTTATGATAATTACAATGTAATTTATGGTCTCCTGTTTAGGTGTGGTGACTTCAACTTCCAAACTGAAAATAAGGTACTAGACCTCTTTACACAGACTAGCTGATGGTGACCTTCTCTACAAAGTCCATGGTACACAATTACTTACAGCCTGGCTAGTTCCACTCCCTTAGATAGAAGAATATTTAGAGAATAGAGAAAAGCATGGCAGGAGGAGGCATATTCAAACAGCTCACACCCAATACTGCCACCTTCCCCACTAGTACCAACAGCAGTGTATGTGTATTTCTGTCACAAAATGCATTCTGACACAGGTTAACCACATATTTTTGTCCTTCTCTGCAGGGCAAGAAGAATTTCTTCCCCAGAATTTTAGATACATGGGCCAACCAAATGCCTAATACAAGGCACTGAATAAATGTTAAACTAAATGAAATCTGTACTAAAAAGGAGCTCCTCCATGGATGAGCTCCTAAATGCAAGTCAGTGACATTGAGGTGGCCCACAAGCACACAGCTAAGAAGGGTGTGACAGAAAAAAGATAGGAGAAGGGTGAACAAAGGGAGGCAGGTTGTACATCCTTGGCCTCCAGCACATGTGAGTGTGGGAGACACTAGAAGAGAGCAAAGACATGTTTGCAGCTAAAATAAAAAAAGCACAGGCAGCAGCAGCCACTAAAAAATCAAAGCAGGGCCTGAGTTTTGAAGACACCAATGAAGTCTCTACAAATCCTTGTAGTGTCCCCAGACACTACTGGACTCTCAACACATCTAACTAGAAACTATACAAAGTGGCAGCCAGCAATTACAGAGATCATGGATATAGCACATGCAGGTACAAAACCACATTTGATTTTGACAATGACCTTACAAATAAAAGAACTATAACATTTACTTAACAGACAATAAAATAGGGAAATAAAATTTAAATCCTGTGCCCACTTATATTGCCAGCAGCATAAAGCTAAAACTAAAATCAATTTCATCTCATTTTAAAACCTGTCTCTCCACTAAACTGTAGTGTTTTATATTTTTATACCAACAACTTGAAAATAAAACAAATAAGAATCCAAAGAGGAAGTCAATTAAATAAGAACTGTAGCTACATCTTTTGTTTAAATATTTGTAGAACTGTATATCAAGACTCAAAATTACTGAAGGATAAGGAAATGTGACAAGTTACCCCAAACATTTCTTAGAGACTACCCTAGAATGCCTGCAAACTTAACCAAGTAGAAAATTAAAAACTTTGTTCATGGTGAGTCAGGGAACCCATCACAGTCAGCCTGACCAATATGCAGTCCACAGTCACCATGCTCCTTGCCTTAAACATCAACTGCACCATGCACACCTTTACGCAGTCAGTGATCTAAAGAGTCAATGGCAATTTTATTCTAGTTAATCAGTAGACAAAGATGGCTACAAGGTTCCATAAAAGGACCTATTTCTCAGCTCTAACCCACAGATAATCTCCATGACACCAAATCAACAGAAGACTACCTCCGAAGGTCACTGCTACAGTGGTTGGGTTTAGAATAGACTGAGGCAAGGCAGGGAAAGAATCAGGGTGCTGCTAGCACAACCCTCCAGAAGAGGTTCAGCCCAGGATGGCTGCAGTGTGGGTGATAAACAGACTGATTTTTTTTAACTTCACTTTTTAGATTTAGTTTCCTCTGATTCCCTTTACCTCACTCTCTCATCATGCCTCTGAAAGCTCTGTTCCCTCCAGCATGCATGATCACCCTTTTTCTGCTCCATTCCTGAATCTCCACAATGCCAAATCTCTCTGTCTTTTCAAATCCAGATAAATGTCAGCTCTTCCAGCAATTAAACTATCCAGCCTCTAATAACAATGGAGTTTTCTTTGTTCTCTTTTCCTGGTACTCATTGATTACCATCTTTTGATCCATGGTTGGAACATAAATCTTACCATCCCTTTCACCACAAAGACCACTGTGGTTACACCTTTCTTCTTCTTCTCCTTCTCCTCCTCCTTCTCCTCCTCCTCCTCCTCCTCCTCCTCCTCCTCCTTCTTCTTTTTTAATTATTGTATTTGTCCAGTGTGTTACTTCAATAAAATAACAAAGTCATGGATTAACTACCAGTAGAGGGAGCCCCTGAACTGCCTAGGATATTAACTAAGTACAGTGCTGAAAGGGCTGGTAGGCTAGGCAGAGAGTTCTGCACAGAGCATCAAGTAATCCAGAAGTCTGGAAGTGAAAGCACTTTGCAAGGTGATATTACTACATGAAACATTACCTAGAAATAAGCACAAAAACTTTATTGTCATACTCTACTAGCCAAGTCACTGATCCACAAAGTAACTTTTCAAAAAATATCAAGTCAATGAAAAAAAACTAGGATTTGCTCAATGAAGGAGAAATAAAACTGATTTGAAATCTTAGACACAGCTTACCTTCTTTGAACTTCAATTCCCCATTTTACAATGAATATCATTGCAAGAATTGATTGAAACATACATGTAGGTACTCTCTATATATAATTCCTGCAAATAGGTGAGCAATCAGTAAGTAGAAGCTATTACTAGCCAAACTATAACACCAACACTTTCAAATGTTTTATTAAGAGGTCTCAGTAACCTTGAATACAAAACTATTTCTCTCTAGGCCTTGGATTCTTCAAAAACACAAGTTCAGTTGAAATGCCCATAGACTTTCTGGCTGGTAAACTCAATGGTTCCCAGGTGCATTCATGCTACAACCCTAAGAAGCTGCTAAAAAGCACAAAAAGGTTTATCACACTATCAAGGTGCTCCATTCCATGGCTAATGGTTCTAATGGCTCCAGTGAGGGTGTTGGAGTGTAGCAAGAAAAAAAGACCTTTCATGCTGTGGTGAGGTGAATGGAACTTCCTGAGAGATTGTAGGCAGTTGAATAATAACAGAATTGCATTTTAGCAAATACTAACACCATACCTAAAATTGCCACCCAACAAGAATTATGCTTTTAAGTTCTGCAAGTGAAAGTCATTACTAAACTTGGCCAGCCCCAAGGACCAAGAAATCCCATCCTAACAGATGGATTTTGAGTCTTTGCTTTTTCCCCCCCTTCCCTTTCAAAGTTCATTCTAGACTCAGCTCTAGCCTACCCCAAGTATTTCGTTTTGGTTGCTTCCCAGATAAACAGCCATCTGCTGATCACTTTCACAACTGGGCTCATAAACACACACTGTAGCAATTTCCCCATCATATTACCTTGGCTCTATCCTTGCATATTTCTAAGTCAAACAGATAAAATTTGAAAGCTAATCTGATGAGATTTAAAAATCATAACAGAGATTATGGTAATTTTCATGTTTACTTAAATATTAAAAATCTAATTCTCCCTGGAAGCATTCATATTTGAATTCCATTTAAAAGCCATTTATCCTATAGCAATGCCCACAGTTTACAGGTGTACTATAACCAGTCTAAACACACACACATATATATATATATATATATATATATATATATATATATATATATATATATATATATATATATATATATAGTTTTATAGTTGTAGATGGACAGCATGCCTTTATTTTATTTATTTTTTATGTGGTGCTGAGGATTGAACTCAGTACCTCACATGCTAGGCAAGCACTCTGCCACTGAGGTGCAGCCCAGCCCTAAACATTTTTGAACTACTACAATTCATGAAAAATTAAAAGTATTCCAGGAATTTCTTGCAGAGAATCTATTTCCCAGGCTGTTTCTAGGAGATTCTGGCATCCTCTGGCAAAACCTTGAGAAACCCAAGATACTTAGGATTGGAGGCTGGTAAATTCCAGTCTTGCATCAGCCTGAAAAGGGCAGGCACTCTTAGATCCAAAGCAATCTCTCTCAGTGCCCAGAGTTTCCAGAAAGGCAGAAGAATGAATTAAAGACAGGAATTTCTCCCAAGTGGCAGTTAGCTTGAGCTGACAAATTCCTGACCTGCCTGACCTTGAGGCAAACCTAAAAATTCAGCCTTGGACCAGTACACTGTGACATTATGTGGCACCCAAAGGCATCAGACAAATGATCAGAGGGCCTCTTGGGCCACAACCCCCAAAGATTAGAAAAGATGTGCCATCAGAGCAATCCATGCAAGGGAAGAAATATTTTTATGTACTTTGCCAAGCTCCATTATAGCTACAGGAGAGACCCTGCAGTCCCAAGTCAGTCATTATAAACAAGAGAGAATTCTCAACAAATTTGTTCCCATATGCTGCTGTACAAATGTCAAACAATGATGCTCTTGGGAAAATATCAAATTCATTTTCTCATCAGTTTTTTCATCCCCTCAAAATGCATTTTTTTAAATAAGATACATGTTTTATATTTAGAAGATAGAAAAGGAGGAAGAGATGTGGGACAAGAAATATCTTGGAAGTAAGAATACACACCAATATCCAAGATAAGCTGATTGGGATGAGATGGTGCTGCAAAGCACTGAGTGTCCTGAGTTAGAATGCCAACTGTGTTGTCATAAGGACAGCATGAGAAGGAACCATGATGCCTCATGGGACACTCAGTGCTATTAGTAAAAACACACACCAAAAGTGTTTGCCATGTATATACATTAGATGAAAGGAGCCCATTCTGAGTGTCTCTCTTATATGTGTACATAAGCTCCTCCCCACCATTCAAGCCTCCTGTGCCCTTGAATAGGGGTTCTTTTTCCCTGTTTTCTCCAATTGAGGAGGACAGTTGATACAGGGCTCCACATTAGGCTGACTGGTCTTACAGGCTAGCTCCTCACTTACTGTGAAGGGTGATTTTGGGTAAGCGTTTTCTAGTTCAAAAAGGAGTGACATAATCATTCAGATTTTTAGAAAGAGTAAATGAGAAATGCTTACAAATTCATTGCCTTACACACAGTGCACCTTCAATAAATGTTAGTGGTTTTAGTGCTGTTACTGGTAATGAACAGTGATTAATAACAGTAACTTCATTATGGCTGCCCAAGATTACACAGACATGGAAAGACAAAACCAGGATTCAAACCCAAGTTTGTCTGATTCCAACAGGAAGCTCTTAGGCATTCCATGCTTCTGGACTGGAAAAATAGATGGAAAATCCTCTGCCTATAAACATGATTTTGGAAGCTTTCTAATATCATAGCATTACAACCCCAAACTGAAAACATCTCGTAAAAGGTAACATGAAATAAAGACAGGAGGCTAGAAAGGCATTTTCTTTAAAATATTTGTTCTTTTTTTAAATATTTAATTGATTTTATTTTTTAAATACATGACAGCAGAATGCATTAATTCTTATTACACATACAGAGCACATTTTTTATATCTCTGTTTGTATATAAAGTATGTTCACACCAATTCAAGTCTTCATATATGTACTTTGGATAACTATATCCATCACATTCCACCATCATTGCTAATCTCCTGCCCTTTCTTTTTACCTCCCACCCCTCTGCCCTATAGAGTTTGTCTATTCCTCCCATGTTCCCTCTCCTATCCCATTATGGGTCAGTCAACTTATATCAGAGGAAATATTCAGCATTTGTTTTCGGGGGATTGGCTAACTTCACTTAGCATTATTTTCTCCAACACCATCCATTTACCTGCAAATGCCATGATTTTATTCTCTTTTATTGCTGAGTAATATTCCATTGTGTATATATGCCACATTTTTTTAAATCCATTTATCTACTGAGGGGCATCTAGGTTGGTTCCACTTTTAGCTATAGTGACACAGTCACATCAATGTTTATAGCAGTACAAAATATTTGTTCTTATAAGAGTGTCCACAGCAGTTCTGTTCAAAATAGACAAAAGCTAGAAGAAATCCAAATGTCCGTGAACAGTATAATAGATGAATATTTTGTATTGTGCTGATGGAATAGAATAATATACAGCAGTTAAGAATGAATGGGTGAAAAACACAAGCAAGGGCATAGCTGAATTTCACAAATACAATGCTGAAATAAAGAGGGCCCAAAGGAGCATTTATTAGGTAATAATATGTATGCAATGTTCAAACATAGGCAAAAACACCCTTGAGTGCTGGATATCAGGATAATGTTTACCTTGAGAGTAAATAATGAGGAGAAGGCTTTTCAAGAGGGGGGAAGCTCTTAGGGTATGGTGTTCTGTTTCCTGACATAGATTCTGGTTACTCAGGGGTGTTCATTCTGAAAAATCATCTACGGGTACTTTTTTGGTGCATGTCCTTCTCTGTAGGTGTGTTACACCTTCATAAATACAGATCATATAAAATAGCTATTAAAATTACCACCTAGAGGGCTGGGGTTGTGGCTCAGTGGTAGAGTTCTTGCCTTACATGTGTGAGGCACTGGGTTCTATTCTCAGCACTACATATAAGTAAATGAATAAAAATCCATCAACAACTAAAAATATTTTTTTAATTACCACCTAGAATTACTTGGTTCCTGCTGCATTATTACAAATTAGTGATTTCATCCATCTTAAACTGTCCTCGACAATAAGTTATGTGATATAATGAAAAAGTGCCAAAGGTTTGAGAACCAGTCACTCCAGGTAGAATCCTGCTAAGGTCATTTATGCCATTTTATACCAATTACTTAACCTGAACTATATTTCCACAACTGGAAACCTGAACCAACATACCTACAGTGCCAGAGTTGTTTTAAACACTGAAAGTACTTCTGGAAAACATCTACCATGCATGGTACCTGCCCATATGGTAAATGCTTAACAAACTGGGCAGTTAAATAATCCCAACAAAAGAATTCACTAATATAACACTTCATTAAGTAATGTGCTAACCAAACAGATGACCATACACTGAAAGTCTACTATTTTAGACAAAAAAGTTATGTGGATGAAGCTAGTCCTGGCCTCTGTTCATTTTTTTTAATCTGGACCTAGAAGGATGACAGAGAAGGGACAGGGAGGTAGAAAGTGAAGGAAGGAAAAGAAAATCCCTGATAAGGCAAGGCCGAAGCAGACTACAGTGGGCATCCTGAGCCTGCCAGTGCCTGGAGAATCCTGAGACTCTCCCAATGTCTGGGCTTTAGTCTTCTTATCTCTGATGATAAATAGTCACTTCTCTTAGTGTCTTGGTATCCACTGGGAATAACTGGCCTGAGCACAAAGCAATTACCCAAATGAAAGATCTATAAAATCATAACAACTCTTAGTTAAATTATTCAAACATCAAGTAAACCCGATTAACATTATTTAACTCTGAAATCCCTTGAGAATCTGAACTAAGCCACCCACTGATAAAACTCCATTAAAAAAAAGGCAACAGGGGAGATCTCTATAGATCAGTATGTTTTTCATAATGTGCACTGTAACCCCATGGGAAGTGATACACAACGGGCTGCAGACAGATAACAAAATGTCCTGAAGTGCACTATACCAGTTGATACTTCTACACCCCATGCTCTTGATGTTAAACATTAAGTTTACTATACTAGCATCTTTAAAATCAATTTTCTATACTATTCATGCATTTATACTTACATATAACAAGAAATTGCTCATACATGTACAATGGCTATGAAGAAAGTAAAATGATGCCAGGAGGATCAGAGAGCATATATGCCAAAGTCACACACCCAAGATCCCACTGATCTCGGAGAGCACCGTGTCCAAGCTGAGCACTAGGCCTCCTCCTCATCACACACTCTCAAGCACTCCTCATGGCCTGACTAGAAGGAAGCGATGCTGAGGATCAATAAATGAAAGCTGAGGATGCTTAAGCTGTTGGGTAAGGAGAGAAAGTGAAAAAGGTGTTTAAGAGGTGAACAAAATCTTTCAGGGCCTTTAGCCAACTGTAACATCCCCTATCCTGTCAAGAGACTGATCCTTGGTGACTATTTATGTGCAGTCACCCAAACACATCTGAGGATATAAGACATGAACACATGAACCATACATATTCTCTCTGTTTCAGGGCGGATTCTAGAATTCCCTGATAGATTGCACTAACACTCTAATTCTGGGCTAAGTGCCCAGGAAGAAAACTGCTCCTTAGCCTTGTCC
This sequence comes from Ictidomys tridecemlineatus, assembly GCF_052094955.1. Taxonomy (NCBI): domain Eukaryota; kingdom Metazoa; phylum Chordata; class Mammalia; order Rodentia; family Sciuridae; genus Ictidomys; species Ictidomys tridecemlineatus. The sequence continues at coordinate 345,864 of NW_027521806.1, read as the reverse complement.
AACATCAGTGCATCTGTACAAGAACAGAGACTGGTGACCAAACAACAGGCATGCATGCTGCCTTTGTGATACACAGCACAGCTCTCCACAGGCAGCAAGTCACAGTCCTTTACGGGCTGATTCTGAAGCCTATGTAGGTGGTACTGTATGTCTAGCTCCTTTAGAGAATCTATATTACACAAGCAGGGTGGCTTAAAATCAACTACACAAATGCATCTGTGTTTATTCCAGGAAAATAGCTAGGCCTAGAGACTAACCTAGAGAAATGCCATCCTGAGAAGGCCTTGGTTTCTTTACCAGCCACCTGCTAGGGGCTGATTATAGCCCTTGACTAGTCGGATGTTCTTTCAGATAAAATTTCTGCTTCTGGCCCTCAGATCTATCCACAAGAGCTGTGACCCATGAAGCAGCCAGAGACGAAAATAAAGCTACCACTCCATCACTAACAAATAATAATGCCATTCTTCAAACATTTACTGCCTTCAAAACATGGTCCCACTTCCCAAACCAACTGTGTCCAGGGGGACTTCCTAAGGACTCTGCAGCTCCCAGCCTCTTTATGGGTGGCATTCACTTCAGCCACATTGTAGACTTGAAGCTGTTGTCCATCTCCTTCTGGATTTGAAAGCAAGCCCAATTGGCCATCCTCTCTGGGGTCCACCCCCAACTTTAAGCCCAAGCTTCCACTTTCTTCCCAGGGCCTCAGTTGTCCGGGAATAGGTCTGCAGCCCTGTACCCTTCCCTCTCGCTTGCCTCTGGAGATTCTGTGCACTCTACCCACCTTCCATTTTGTGGCCCGTTTCTAGAGTAGATATGAACATTCCCACATTCCCAAGCTCTGGGTCTAAAATTCCAAACTGCATACTGGAGCATTCACCTCAATCAACATGTGAAGAGTTGAGCTCCACCTTGCTCACCATTTATTAGGGGCCAGCTTCAGAAAAAGACAGGAAGTCCTCAACTAAGCAGACACTGCAGTGGTGATCACCTCAGGCAAACTGAGACTGAAGCTTTTCTCTGTCACACTTACACCATCTTCCCATTGTCAGAAATAGTCCCTTGCTGTGCTCCCCTAACTTCCTTATTTTCTCAAAAGCATCATCACCCAGATTTCAAACCTAAGTTATCTCTGACAATGTCCTATCCCTCACCTTTGATGTGGAATCAATCATCAATACTTTCTCATAAAAGTATTTGAAAATCATTCTCTTACCACTGATAAAGTCATGGGTTTCCGTCCCCATGCCCTTCAATTCTCAGTATTACATAATCAGATCCTACCTGAGCTCCATCCTCCTGGTGGCCCTTCTTTCAAACTCAGCTGCACCCTCAAGTCAAATCAAATGCACTGCCTAATTTAATCAGATCAGGAGCCTCCAAGCCACACAGCACTGTCAGTGGGGGATATAATGTTCAACTGCCTGGCCTCCCTTTATATTTCTCTACATTGGGTCCTCAAAATAAGTTTTAAACTTGTGGTTCCTTCTCTCCAGCACAAACCCCTACTCTAATAAACCAGTGCCCACGAAACCCATGCACATCCCTATCTCCACCTCTCTTCCACATTTCCCCCTGGGTGGAATTCCCTCCTCCTGGTCAATGAGAAACTCAGGCACTTTGAAAGCCATGTGCAAAGCTTGCTTTTCCACAAACCATGCTCCTTGTGGGGTTATTTCCCTCACTTGAACTACTGCATAAAATCTTACTTGATATTACCCTGTACCCACGGATTGAATCCTTACCCTCCCCCTTCCCTGTGAGCTGTTATTCCAGGTGGATCTGTGTTATCTCCCGGAAAGGACACAGATGTGAGTCTCTGCAGCAAGGAACTGGCCTCTGATTGACTTCCATCATGTGCCCAATGGCTCTAGCACAGAGTCTCATGTACAAGACATCTAGGAGATGAAGACCTAATAGATGCTTGAGCTGCTTATTTCTCATGGCTTTAGCTGAGTCCTGGCTGTGGCAGGGGCTAAAACACCTCTGGTCTTACTCCCCACTGCATTCTCCAGCCATGTGCTGCTGAATGGAATAAATGGGGCACAGGCTGAAGCTCAGTGCATCCGACTACAGTAACTCCCACCATGAAGTCTTCACTGATTCCTCTTGAGCATAACTTCTTTATATCCCTACAGATGTTGCTAACACCTCTCTTAGGACACTGAAGCCTGTTTCTATTAGAATTAAATATAAACTTTTCTCATCCCTCACATTCAGCCCACAAATGGATGGCCTGACTCTTCCTTATTTCTTATTCTCAGAAACATATATCATGTTTTCCTCAACTGAATTTGACCAGTTAATGCTCAGGTTAAGTCTAGAAGTATGAACCTCAGATTCAAGAAGGGGTTGCAAACAGAACAAGACAACCAAAGTTTGAACAAAGTTCCTGCCCTCACCTTATCCTTCAGATGCTCACAACAAGTTAGAGACAATACTCTTTGTGACACCTCTGTATAGGGAATCAATGCTAACCAACAGCTTATACTCCCTTTTGAGTAAGACAGCTCAATAAAATCCTCACTACAAGTCTATAACATTAATTGTTATGCATGGTCAAAAAATCTTCTGCCACACAAAGATAACAGATTGTTTTCTATTTTTCAGATTGTTGTGTGGTGGGAAATAAATATTAGAACACTAGCTTGCATAAATATTCCCATGAAATAATCAATAGTTCATTAATATGCAACACATTAAATTGCACAAACCTCTAAGCAACTGAAGTGCTGTCCAATTAATGGGTTTCATTAATAATTGACTACATTAAAATCATTGGCTTTAAAATTGCCTCAGACTGATAAGTTACACTTATACAACATGTAATAAATGACTGGTGTTAAGGTTAAATTTAAGAGTTTCTCTTTTACATAAAGTAGTTTGATGAAATCTCAAGTTTGAGGACCCCTTGATTCTATCAGTGGAGTATTCTGTGGCCTAACAGTGTCACACATTGGTAAAAGGCACAGTTTGTGTTTAAAGTGGCTGCTGCTTTTAAAAGAAAGCACTGACATGCGTTTCTTACTGGAAGGAAAAGAGGAGAGCAGTTTTTCGAATTGCATTAAGGAAACTGGTGAGTAAATCTAAAAATCACAGGACTGGCACTGAAGAGAGCTATTTTTTGACCAAGGTGGCTCTGTAGCCTCAGGGGGGTACACTATAGGAGGGAGGGAGTGGTGTGCAGCTCTGAGCCTGGCTCCACTGGAACAGGCAGGCAGTGAGGAGTAGGGCAGGAGTAGGGCAGGCCACCTTAAGTCAACTCATTACCCCAGGCAGAGCAAGGCAGCTGTGGCCACCCTTGTTATTTTTGCTTCACTGTCTGTCCCTGCTTTGCCCATCAACCATTCAGCCATTTAAATTCTCAAAAGCTCATCTCTTTCTGAAAAAGAAAACAAATTAGACAATGATGCTCGAAGAATGATTCTAAAAAAACTTAAAAAAAAACAATAACTTGTATATGTTGAAGCTCAATTGAAAATAAAAAATTAATTTCTTTATCTTTATAAAGAGAAGTCTGGGTCAGATGACCCTGAGATTCCTTACCACTTAACCATCATGATAATAAAGAAGTTCAGTTTATCTGTTGATCTCCTCCCACGTGAAGATTCTCAACTCTTTGACCCAGGGCCAGAGAGAATGTTCACATAGAAACAGAAAGTGGATTTATTTTTATTAAATCAAACTTCAAATCCAGGGGCCTCCTAAATATCATAAACAAGAAACACATTTTTAGAAATGCAGACCCTTATCATGGCATTTGCAGGTAAATGGAAGCATTGGAGAAGATAATGCTAAGTGAAGTTAGCCAATCCCCCAAAAAAACAAATGTGAATGTGTCCTCTGATGTAAGGAGGCTGACTCATAGTGGGGTAGAGAGGGAAAACATGGGCAGAATAGACAAACTCTAGATAGGGCAGAGGGGTGGGAGGAAAAAGGAGGGGGCAGGGGATTCACAATGATGGTGGAATGTGATAGACATCATTATCCAAAGTACATTTATGAAGACACAAATTGGGTGTCAATATACTTTATACATAGAGATATGAAAAATTGTGCTGTATACATGTAATAAGAATTGTAATGCATTCTGCTGTCATTTATTTTTTAATCAATACAAAAAGAAATGCAGACCCTTGAACTAGCAGCAACAAACATATGTATGCCATATATGATAAGTAAAAATAAAGCAGTATTTATTCTTCCTTGCACAAAATCATGTACTGTGACTATATATTACATCATTGTATTATTTCAAGTCTGAAGCCTAAAAACTACCCTGAAATCAAGCCACAATTCAGCCTTATTACTCCTCCCTTAGCTTTTCTTTACATTTCTTTGCCTTCTTTAAAAATATATGGATATTCTTCTTGCCTAATTCCACTAAAACCCAAACACATAAAAAAAGTTAATTTTTTTTCTCCACAACCCTTATGTTTATAAACTAAGCATCTACACTCATAGACTACTTTTAAGAAGATAATTTTTGCAGCTTCCTTTTTGATGAGTCTGTTGATAATATGTGGCAAAAGTGTACTTACATATACTTAAACCTAGAAATTCTACTTCTGGGAATTTATCAAAGACATAAGCAAAGACATAGAGAAAAATATATGTATAAGAATACTTTTTCTAGCAATTACTTATGATAGAAAAAAATGATAAAAGATATTTAAATATCAAATAATGGAACCTAATGCAGGTTAAAAATCAGATAGTATTAGAATAAAAAATGAAAAGGAAATATTCATGATAGATTAAGTGGGAGAAAAATACCAGATTCCAAATAATATACCCTTTGTTTGTAAAACAAATGCCTACGTGTGTGTGTGTGTGTGTGTGTGTGTGTGTGTGTGTGTGTGCAGGGTGAGGGGTGTCTAAATGCAAAGAGATCTTCAAAGTGTTGTTTTAGAGCCAGCAGCAGCAGCACCACCAGGACCAGGGAATTTGTCAAATGCAAATTTGTAAATGTGTAGCAAATTTGTAAATGTGTAGCAAGAAGTACTTTCTCTAAAAATGAGATCTACTGAATCATCTATCTGGGATGCTCCCAGCAATCTATTTCCATAATGTGTACCCTGTGCCACACAAACTTTGAGGAAGTTATTAAATCCACCCCATTGCCCAGATGGGAAAACTGAGGCTCAGAGAGGCTGAGGACCTTGTGGAAACCTACAAAGCAAACGAGTGGCAGCATCAAGCAGCTCACTCCAGAGTCCATGCTTGAACTTCTTTACTGTAGGGCCTGTCTGCATTAGCGCTCAGGTTTGGAAGTGTGCTCTGTAGTCTTGCTGCTAAATGAAGAACATGATGCATCCCAGTTATAATATGATCTCCTTCCTAGTGTCTTGGCACTTCTGTTACAGGGTGACCAGTGGTGGGAGGCCTGTTTTGGCATTATCACTAGAATCACCATTAATATACCTCTTGATAAATACCTGGCTGACATATTTGAAGCTATAAATAGATGTTTAGATCTAAGTGTACATTAAATATTGCTGCAGTCTGACTGGGCACAAATCACGAGCCACTCAAGCAGAAACAAACACTATTTTCTGAACTCCCGAGAACGCCACCCATGCGACCCTCCTAGGCACACCACACACCAACCAGAACTCCCTCTACCAGAACTTCACTGACCAACGAGAACTCCCCAGGAATCCCTGTGAGAACTCCAAAGTAGTGGGCGCCTGAGGCGGACAGCAGGGGTCTATATACAATTGAATACACAACCTATTTCAATCCAGCATCATCTTAATGGCTGGCCTCTCAACCATTACTTCTGGCAAAATGCCAGAGACCATTCCAGCTGGGCTGTGGCTCTCAACAAAATATCAGCCCACACTAGAAACTCTCATATCCATAAGCAATAGCCAACTAACAGGTAAGATGTTTCTACTGCCATCCAAATTGGAGCAGCCATATAGCAATTCCATAAACAAGAGTTTAAAAACCCTGTGTTCTACTGTCTTTTAAATTATGCAATTTTTGATAAATTCCTTTGGATTCTATATTAATTCAAAGTCTGCACATAATGTAATGTTTAAATATTTAACTGTTATTTTGTATACATAAGATTCAAATTTATAAAAGTTATCACACCTTACCCCTAAGCTACAATTTCTTGAACAGAAAAGCCTCCCCTGGTACTTTTATTGCATATTATTTTTTGAAAAGGAAACACCTCAGCCACTTATTTCAGAAAACTACAAAGAGGATGGACTGGGAATAGAGTTGGTTTAGGCTCAGTCAGTCCTGAGAGGAAGGAAACTCCACAGACCAGAAAAAAAGCTTCCTGCTGGACTGACTTTTAAAGCTTCCAATATTCCTGTCTTCAAGAGCTGAATAATAATTCCATAAAATTTATGACTAAACTAACATGCTCAAAAGAAGAGACTCTTATCTTTAAAAGAACTTAATGTGTTGAGAGTCACAGCCTAAATGGCCCCAGCAACCAGCTGATTGGCTCACAGCGGCCCCAGCACCAGCTGATTGGCTCCTCTGCGGTGATGCTCATTGGGCTGTTTCCCTGCCCTTTCAGACTACGGAGGTGCTCTTTGGGAGACTCTTTTGGCTCCACCCACGTGACCCAGCCAATCGGCCTCAAGAGCAGTTGAGAGGCTGTTGGGGAGAGCCAGTAGTGGCAGTTGGGCTCTGAGGGAATTCCTGAAGAGCCTTCATGGTGTGGCTATGCATTCAAAAAATAAAGTTAATTCCTGCTTAATAAGTGGCTCATGAATTGTGCCCAGCCAGATCATGACCAAGCCTAATTGACCAAACTAACATGCTCAAAAGAAGAAACTCATCTTTAAAAGCACTTAAAGAGAGAAAATTCAGAAGCAACACAGAGGCTATCTGTCCAACCTGGCATGTCTTCAGAAGAGGAAACTGGGGCTCAGGGAGATGAAATGACTAAGTTTGCAGAGAAGTTGGCAAGGCCTAGACCAGAACCAGGAGTAGCTGCCTCTGGTACATGCATCAGTCTACCACATGGCCTGCATTTCCCACAGTTCTTGTAAAGTTTTCTAAATTGATTTTCTCTATTTCCTTCTGTTTGGGGGTGTCTCTGGCACCATGACTAACATCGTTATTATCCTGATCAATAACTAGCTATCATCTCTGAAGACCAAAATAATCTATTTAAATTATAACTATACTTTAATAAAAGCACCAGAGTGTTATTTGCTTCTGCAGCCTGCCAAAGTTTAGGATAATACAAAGTCATCATGACAATTTGCATTTTTTGGGGGGGAAGGGGACTTGAAATATGACCATTTAACAGCAGCAATGTTATAAAAACAGTGAATTAGTGAATGCTTAGACCCAATCACATCAGAAATCCTCTCCAGTCTCTACTTACCAACTCATCCTTCTGTTGAGTCCTACCTTTCCCCAAACATCAGTATTCAGGATAAAATTAAATAATAAGTTGTTGAAAAAATGAAAATCAGCCCCACTGACAAACTGGAGAAGGAAAGACAAGTTTCACAGACAGCTCTACCACAACATCTCCAGCAGAGCCTGAAGGAGGCTCAAAATGGAATACAGAGGACTCAAATTTCCACCCCAACAAGAAGCAGACTTCCTCTTTTCTGCCTAATATGTGTGATTGCTAAGTGACCATTCTAACCCCACCTGTCTCCTGCTCCCAGATAAAAATTACTAAGCTGCCCAATTACCAAACAGTGCCTGCCTCTGACCACATCCAACCCAGTTCTGACACCATCTCCACAATCACACCTTCAGGTCCCTCAGCACAGGCACCAGACCACTTCTGCCTTTCCAAGACAATCAATAGGTTGCTCTGGGGATGGAGTTCTGTGATGCAAAAGAAGATATCCCCTTCTAACATTACACATGTTCCTGGTGATTTGGGGACATGTGATTTGAGATACTTTTGTCTTAATAAGTTAGCAATGTGTGGTAAAAGTAGAAAGAACTTTACACAAAAGGTTCACAAACCTAAATCCTAACTTATCACTTCTCTGGGTAAAACAACCAGTACCTCATCATTTTATAACTTTTCATCTCAAATGACTACATTTCAGCCATATTGTGAATTAAGTGCCTCTCCCTTATGGAAGAAAGTATTTTGACTTTCAACCACTAAACTTACTGTCTTAACTTCTGAAATACAGCACAGTTAAGCAGTTGCCAAGAAAATTTTCATTTTTCACTCTTACAAAGAAAAAAGAGACTTTCATGCCAGAAACAATGACCATGGTTATGTTTACTCTGTATGATTAAAGATGTTTCATAATTAAAAGAATATAAGGTGAGTCTTATTTGATTTCTGCTTTCACAATGAAAAATGAGTGTGAAGACTAGGCATGACTTGGGAGGACATCTGTCTCTAACTAGACCCTATTTGCGCAGTTTAGGTACTTTTAATTAAAGCTAGTTTTCCCACTTATTCTCTTCAGGCTGCCTCATGGGCTTTCTGAATGTGAACAACAAACAGCCCTTTCATTATGGAGGACACCAAAAGTGAAACAGGAATGGTACCCCAATAGTTGCTACAAGACAGAACCACAGAACTACCTATTTAAACATTCACGTTGTTCCTCCTAAGTATGGGGAGGTGGGCCCTAAAATTCTAGTGGGCTGTGAGGTAAAGTTCCCTGTGGATGAGGACATCAGGATACAATATGAAGAACCATGGTACACTGGTTACACCCCGGGGTGAGGAGTGCAGAGAGACCTCAGGAAGCAGATCTTCCTAACACTCCTGCTGACTCTACAAGGAGGAAGATTTTCCCTTGAAGATGCTCAATGAGAATGCTCTGGAGCGTGTAGGTAACATATAAAAACAGGGAGCTGAAACCACAGAGGTCCATTTTTAGCTCACAGAAGAATGCTGAAGTGAAACAGTCTGGGCTGTCCTCGTTGCTCCACCCACCTCATAGCCCCTGAATCAGAGAAGGAGGGGAAGGCAGGGAATGCCCCCTCACTGGCTCTCTACATCTGGAGAGAAGGCACTCCTAGAAGTCTTTGGGGGGCTTCATGCATCTTAGTGGCCAGAATTGGGTCATGTGACCACCCCAGTTACAAAGAAAGCTGGGGATATGTAAACCTGGCATATCAGCAGTGAAGAGGAACATCAATGCCTACCTGGTAGACAATAAACTTTGCCTCACCAATGTACCCTCAAGGTCTGCAGTTGGTGTTTCCTCTGGTTCATATATTGAAATTCAAAATCCATTCCACCAGGTGGCAGTATTTAAAGGTGAGACCCTTAGAAGATGATTAGGTACAGATGAAATTATCAGGTATACTCCTTATGATGGGATTAGTGTGCTCAGAAGAAGAGGAATAGACTAGAGCTTGCTCTCTCTACACTCTCTTCTCCTGCCACACCACCCACATCTCACCCCTGCCACTCTAGGACACATACAAAGAAGCCAGGGACCCAAGCAGCTGCCTCTTGCCCTCTGCCCTCCAGCCTCTGTAACTGCTGATGAAGCACCAGGTCAATACTAGTTACAGCAACCTGAGAAGACCCACGAAATACATGGAATTCAACCACCTTCAAAGGGAGGCCAGCTTCTGATGAGGGGCTCTTTGGTCTGCATTTAGCTACTCTGAAACCTCAGCTCCAAACCTGAAAGGGAAACTACAGCAAGGCAATTTCTCAGAAGCATCTGGTACTCCTGGCATCCAGAGTGAAAACTACAGTAGTAACATAGATTCAGACTTGTGTGGATCAGAATACCTCTGAGTGTCTCTCCTTATCTTCCCCTTTCAGGCTTGCTTTACGAACTGATGTCCTGGAGATCAATATATATACACAGCTTGTCACACAAACTAGCCCAGGTAAGCCAGCTTAGCCTGTTCAGAGAGCCAGCAGTTGGAGTTTTCTTTATCTTCTCCTACCCTCCACTGCCCCACCCCTGAAACACACCTCCCCTAGGAAGCTTTTTTGTTGACATTAGGAAATATGACCCACTTCATCAATATGATAGGTATGAGTAAGGTAACACCTATGGTTAGTGTATTTACTAAAGGAAGCGAGGTGGGTATCTAACATTTGAACTTTTCCATTGGAAAAGTTGTCAGGCTTATTTCAAGGTCAAGACAACAACAGGCAGAGAGCCATAAAGATTGGGATGCAGACCAGGCAGTAGGAGTGTGCTGGAACAATCCTTAGGGCCTTAGGGTTCAACTTATTTACCCAATGAATTCTTTACCACAGACAGGATGAATGCAGCAAATGGTTAAGGCAGCATTACTGTCGAGATAGAGTGGGCCAGTTGAGGCTTAGAAACGTGGCAGAAATTAAAGGGGCAAGGCCACAAATATGCCAGGAATTCTGCTTAGGGCAACAAACAATCTGACAATGCAGGGTAGGATTGCATAAACATTGGTTTTGGAAAGAGGAAGCATCAGTACCAAGTAGCTAATAAATTCTGACAGGACTTTTCAAATGAAGAGTTATGTTCTCTATTACATTCCTATCTATGATGGTTTGCAAATGCCATTCTCTCCAATTTTTTAAAAAAGAAGTGGGTAAGAGAGGTAGTAACAGGCTGTTAAATTGAAAGAGTCAAAGTATATCAACAAAGTTAATTTACCCTGTGGATGAAAGACAAGACAATAACACACTCTCACCTACCTGATGACTAAATAGAGGCATTTTTTAAAGCAGGTATAGAAAAACTCAGTATGTATGCTCCCATGGTCTAAAAGGTTACCTTGAAATGTCAGACTTAAATTGTTAGCTGTCACAGCAATAGTGGACAATAAGCCTATTCCAATTAGTATTTAACAGTTGAGCTCCTTGTTTTACTTTATTCCAAAACCATCAACTGATACAGAGTAATTAAGAATTCACTGTTTTTTCAAGCCAGAGGGAATTATGATGAAAGTCATAATCTTCACTTGGAAAAATGAACCCACAAGCCTAAATGATAAAAATTTAACTTATAAATGTTCAGAAAACAGGAAACATTATTTAAAAGATATTTAAAAATTTGAAAAGACATAATGCTTATTTTTAATTTTAGGAAAAAATTAATTTTGAAACCAACTAGCAGACTTGTTAATACAGCTATTATTTTAATTAAGTACTAATGGTATTAAAAACTTGGAATCATATTCCTGCTGACATAATTTAATGCCTGATTTTAAAACATAACATATAAAGTATTTTAGACTTGCATTTTATCTTTAATCTAGTTTTATTTTGCTTCATTTTTACTTTTAAAAATAAGGTTTGCTCCCAAACTGTTAGCAAAAAATTAAGTTTGTTTTTTCTTAAAATGCTCACTGCAGAGACAAAAACAGATTCAATTCAGTGACTTGGAATAATTGTGCATTGTGTGTTTCCTCATTACAACTGTTACTAAACCATTATTTTTACAATTAACTACACATTGTGACCTTATCAGGGCACAGGTCCAAACATCAGAAATATAGAAATGCCAGGCTCAACTCCAGCTTTGCCACCCCTCAGACCCTGTGCCTCAGAAAGTGATCCACCTCTCAGTCACAGGTCCTCCCTGGACCCTGGCCTAGGCAATCAAAAGTTCTCATGAGTAACAACAATGTGATTCTAAACATGCAGACATTCTTAACACACAGACATACCAACATGCACACACACACATTTGTATACACACATATATGCACACCCACTATATTGGGCCATGCAATCAGACTACACCCAGATCTTTGAAAACCACACTCCACCCTTTCCCAGAAAAAGAAAATGTGAGAAATCTGTATTTTTCTTGTCTATAGTACAAAATAACAGAGTGAAACCGAAGTAGTCTATGACCCATGGGAATGCATATTAAAGTTTGGGCCTACAATGAAGCCTCATATATCTGTATCTGGGCTCTCAGGACTTAGAGGCAGTAAGAACTCAGAGAAAGCAAACCATAGCCACAGAGCATTAAATTCCTTTTTCCATACTCAATAAAAGAAAAGAATACTGTTTGAATAATAATGATTAATTTAAAAAGACTTTCCAAAGAGTCCTTCCTGGTCAAAACTGAATGCTTTAGAGGTCAGTGATTTGATATCAGAGATTTACAATTGATAAAGTGGTCCATGGTAATGTCTCCCAAATGCACAGATGATTGAGAAGTGCTGATTGCCAAGTTTCTTGATTGTTTCCAGCCTGGCCAGGATTCTACAGCTGAAAAAAGAAAAAAACCAGTCAGCACTCAGCATGCCAGATATCAGCCCAGGTCACAGTGTCCTCCTCTGTCCTATCCCTACCTAATGAGAGCCCTTCTCAGGGCAGTGCACGAGCTGTACAACAACTCCAGGCTTGATCTGAGATCCTACACTGTGCTCTATACTATTACCTTCACAGGGGATCTCTGCATGATGCCATTCAGGCCATAGGCCTCGGCCTGGCTTCACAGTTCAGCCTGTTATTGAAACTTCAGGCTAAGAATTCAGGAGGCCAACCAAGCGCTGCCACTTCTCAAAGATACCCAGGTACTCTCAGTTCTGTAGCAAACAGACACCAAAAATAAGTAGTACCCACACTTTTGTGCTAAGATTTGACATTTGTCCCATGAGATTTTCAGGGTACTTCATAATAACTTCTCCAAAGCAGTTTTTATGAACAGACTCCACTCCCTAATCATCTATCCTACATCTGCTTCCCACCTTCCCATGCCAGTCTTCCACCCCAAAATGCTTCCTACCCTGTAGTCAAATTAGAAAACACATCAAACTCTTCCTTAACAAACAGTGTCTCTTACTTCTTTGGAGTATGTGTCCCTAAGCCACCTCTCACCCCAAACTTCCACCTGCCACTGGCTCATCCTCACCCTTTACTCCATCTCTACTCAAACATCACCTCCCTTATTCACCAATTTAACCCTGTCCCTTGACTGGGGATCTCTGTCCTGAGCCCATTTCCCACCTCTCCCAATCTGAAATCATTTAATATATTGCTGGATACTTGTTATCTGATTGTGTCTCCTCTGGATATTAAGCTACATGAAGATCAGGGCCACTTCTGTTTTATGTACTACTGTTTCTCTAAGACCTATAATATATTAAATGTCCAACTGTCATTTGTTAAAGTTTTACAATAGCTCAATAAATTTTGCACAGAAAAAAAGTGTATAAACATTTTTATCTGTCCTATATTGGTGATGGTGCAAAAACAGTTGTCTTGGGAAAACTGTTTCTCCCTACTGAGTGCATCTATGCTCTACCACAAACTCTTGATTAAAACATTTTATTTTATCATTTTGTTTTGTTGCTATTTGATTGTTTGAAACTTACAAGAGAAACTATATTAGCAAAGATGGCTTGATACCAAGGAAACCCACAGAAATACTAATTCTACTACTACTACTACTACTACTACTACTACTACTAGTTAACTTTTAAGCCTTAATACCTTCCAGGCATTGTCTTAAATATTCATATTTCATCTCTTCAACAGTTCTTTGAGAAAGTGTTAACATCCTAATTGACAGAGGCTGAGCCCAACTTGCCCAGGGTCATGCAGTGAAAACCAGCTTCTTCACTACTACACTATATTCTATCTCTTGTAAATGGAGACTAGGAGACAAGAAAAATGAGATATAGCTGTCTTGTCCTGTTTTGGAGCCAAACAAATCATTTTTAAAATTGTTTTTATAAAAAGACAAAATTCATCTTTTCACCCTCTCTACCTGAGTCCAGGCAACTCCCTCCTTACTCCTCCCAGGTGCCCATCATCCTCCCAGTTCCCTAATCTCCCTCATCCATGCACCACATGCTTTGTAATTCAGATCATGGTCCAGTTGTTTGTCCTCCACTACCAGTGTGTGTAAGTACAAACATTCATACATGTACACACTTGGAAATTCTAATATGGCATGCTCTCTCTAGCTTTTAGAAGTGAGAAATTATGTAAGACACCTAATTAAATAATTTCACCGAACAAAATAAGGGCATAAAAGGAAAACAGCACCTTGGCCTTCCTAGAGATGCTAAATTGCATAACTTCTAAAAGTATAGTTTGAATCATTACAAAGTGACCAAAATTGATTGGAAAGTGTCCATGGAGAAAATAAGCAGACTGGCCAATATGTGTGTGCATCCCAATTTTCCTAACTGTATTCTTTCCTCCATTTCAGGAGTAGAGAAGTTGCCCTGGACTGTGCTACCAGTAAATGTGGGGAGCACTGGAAAATTGTGGAGAGCTGATTATGGAAACTATAAAATCTATATTTTTTCCTGAATTCTTAAAAACATATCAATGCCCTAATAATATGAGCTGCTGGGCATAATAAAAAATGAATCTGACAGTTTAAATTCTTATGAACTACCAAGAACTAAATGTGAAGGGGAGCCCAGACTAGTAAATAAAAAATAGGAGAAAAAACCTTCAACTATTGAGCTGTGTGAGCCCAACTAAAGAGTAAGTAAATCATACATCCCTGAAAGGCCATGCTGATTTGTTTACTGCCATATGAGCCAACTGGCTTAGTTATACCAAATGAGAGTCAATCGTAATGGCCACATCAGTCTAATACAAAAAAGACACTGACAAGGACCCAGCAGGATAGTCTAAGGAGGACCTATAGCCCAGATGGGAGACACCAGCCTGACTTAGGCAAGGAGGACACATCTGCTAAGTGGCAGGAGACAAGGATAGGAAGGTAGAGGAGCCATGATCACAGGGTCCAAAATCAGGCCTGGTTTACCTGTGATGTGGCCAGTAAGACACACATGTAGCAGGTCCCTAAAGAAGAAGAAAGCATGGTAGAAACGGTTTTAGGAATGTGGGTATAATCACTGCCACCAATTTCCCTGATTTAGCCTATGATAAAATGGGAAAGTGGTCAGAAACCAGATTATGAGAGGATTTCAGATTTTGTTCTGAATACCACAGGCAGGCAGGGGGAAAGGACCCTGCAGCTCAGGCTTATAAAACTACTTCAGAAATAGTAATGCTGCTCAGTCCTTCCTCAGCTTAAATCTGCAAATCCTTCTAAGTTCAGTCTAATACACAAAAGACACTGACAGACCCATAAAATAACAAAATGTTAATAGTGGTTTCAACAGTAAAAAAGAGAAATAACTAGGTATATCTGGAATGAATTTTCTACTTTCCAAAATGTTCAACTTGAAATCAAATGGAAATTAAATTAGCATATTTCCAAATGTGATGACAATTTTAACCATTAGGGATACCCTCAAGAATAATATTCACAGGTTGTTTTAAGCAGAGGACAGAATGGTCTTTTAATGTAGAACAGTATTGTATTAGAATGTGCAATTAAGTAGCTCCTGCCCAAAGTTGAGGCTTCAAAGTGAACCAGAACCTAGGAAACAGGCTTGGGAGAGACTGCTCTCAGTGAACATCACTCACATTAACTAAAGCCACTCTCCAGTCACTGGAACTGTTCAAGTGAGGATGTTTTTAGCTTTCTTTTGACAAGTAGTGGGTGAAAGCTCTGTCTTAAGGCTTTGTGGATGCTTTACAGCATCTGGGGACATTTTAATAATTGCTTAATTATATCATAAGAAATGTCAAAAAAGAAACAAACAGAAAACTCTCCCTTTTCAGGAACAGACCACCATCAGATTTAGATTTTTCTCCACAGAAGATAAAGGTCTGTAAGCAATGCTCCTTTAGGAGAACACCACATCAGCCACATCAAAGCAGGCACATGTCCTTTCGAAATTCAGAAGCAAGGGGTAACTAAGCCCCAGATGTTAGCTTCCTTTTGCATGTCTCAAAGCACTTCAACTTCTAGCCCAAAGACCAGGGAGAAGCAGGCAAGGCCCACACCCCTGGTAACAGACTCAGCAATTACAGCTCTGCATGCTCCTTGCAGGACCCCTCTCCACTGTTAAGGCAGCTGCACCTCCACTGTAGACAAGACAGCCTTGTGCCATTTTCCTTGGGTGAGAAGCAGTGCTGCCTGAGCTGTCACAGAAATGAGGAAAAGCAAAGTCTGTCTCCACTGTATGTGAAAGTACAACTTTTACAACTTTGCTTAAATAAATCTTTAAGTTTCTCTACTAAATCAATGAATTGCTATTAAAAGGAAAAATCTTAAAACTCAGGACAGCCATAAAAATAAATAAAATAAATAAAAACATATGGAGGGAAACAGTATTTCCACTTCAGTAGTAAATGCTGGAGTTTTTCCTGTATACAATAACCTATGGTAAGCAATCAGTTCAACAGATATATTTATTTCTCATTAAAAAAAAATGTTCCCCCTGATTTTAGAAGCCAAGTGCTAATTATACAAAACTGGAAAAAAGAGAAAAGTATAAAGAAAATAAAATGCAACTAATGACTATACTACTAAACATATTCATATTTTGACATATTTCCTTTCAATTAATATGAATATATACCTCTTTTAATTGTTAAGGAAAATTAAGATTCACACTGAATAGACAACATTGCATTTGCAAACATATCACCTATAATAGAATACTTAATAATTTTGTAATAGGTCATTATATGGATGTGCTAAAAATGACTTAATATTCTCTATTGTTTTATTCAAAATGCAATTGATTTCAATGTAACAAAGGAGGAAAAGACCACTATTTTGATTTTCAGCATCCATTCTGTGGCTAACCTTTAAGACACTATCCACTCTCCATGTTTAGTGGGATATCAAAAGAAACCATAAGGTAATTCAAATCTGAATTTCAGTTATCCTAGGTCTTTCCATTCACATATCTGTGTGAGACTGAATCTTCTGCATATGCTGCAACCAAAACCACCCACCACGTAGACTGAATACAGAAGAAGGTATGGGAAGACAACTATTTTCTATTAAACCTGATTATAATAAAACAAGCTTCCCAAAAGGAAAACAGTAGTACTTTTTTCACTAAATTCTTTTTGACTTGGAAAACAGTTTTCATTTTTAAAAAAACCTATTAAAGATCTGTACAAATATATATATATATATATATATATATATATATATATATATATATATATATATATACTTGTTTTATTTTGTTATTCTGACTCATAGGAACTCTGAGATAAGTGATGTGTGAGCTGTTGTGTGATCATTTGTTATACAGCAATAGGTAAGTAGTGCAAGTTAGAAAGCAGGACAACCAACTTTAACTGAGTTTAACTAAGGGAAGAGGAGAGAAGGAAGTAGCTAAAGGCGGAGGTGAGGCTTGGTTTGCCACTGTTTGTTCTGTTCTGCTTGGACCCTAAGATGGGAGGGAACCAGTGCCCATAAACACTAAGAGAAAGAAACACTAGCACAGAGAGGTTGAAACAGGTAAGAAAGAATGGGGTGGAGAAGCTGATTTTTAGAAAGCGAGAGGGTTCCTCTTTCACTTATATAAACAGAAAAATGCAGATTTTCAAAGGGGCCATGAGTAGGAAAGACAATGGCATCATCTAACCATCTTATTTTTGATAGAAAGATCATCTGCTAAGAACCACAGACAAGGAAAGATGGGGCTGAGAATGAGACTTGAGAGTTAAGAAGTGGCAAGAAGGTTGAAAACAATCATTATGGAGAGAGAGAGTGTGATATGGAAAATGTTTATTCCAGAAAGTATTGAGGCTGGTGGGTAGGAACAGGATTTTATAGAGAAATCTATTGAACTTTTTCTGGCAGGACTAGGCCATCAGATAAAGGCATGTGTGGGTGGTCCAACCCTCCAGGGCTGTCTTGAACCAAGACAGAAGACAGAGGTGTGTCAGTGTGTTGACAAGGCACAGCTAGAGTGCTGGCCACGGAACTGGACATGTGGAGCAGGTAGGGATACATGTGTGGGGGAGCAAGTGACTGGAAAACAGCCTGTAGGGCAAGAACCTCTTCCTTAGGTTGAATAAACTTATAGACAGAAAGCGTAAGTTTTGGGAACAGGGTAGACTGTGAATTTCAGAGCAGAATCAGTTCCTAGTATTACCGAGATCTGCAATAGTGATTCTGTAGGATGATCAACATGGTTTGGGCACTGAAAGTCCCATATCCTGAGCAATCCTTCACTCCCAAGACTGCTCCAGTGCCCACTGAGTTCCAGGCAAACTGAGGCTGCAGGTCCTCCAGTTCTGTCTAGACTGGAATCACCTTGTGAGCTTGAACAAACATATGAAGCATTAGGCTATAATTCAGTGCCAGGTGTTCAATAAATGAGGATTCAGGACCAACAGAGGATACCACTGAGGAAAAGAAGAGACAATATGATTGAAATGAGCCTGAAAGAATCAGGGAGTAGGAGAGAAATGATCTGAATAATTTCTTGCCTCCAGACTCCAGAGTACTCCTAGGGGTGGGAGATGGGGCACTCTCCACTTGCAAGGCTGTCCAGACAGCAGCAAACTCAGAAAGGCTTTTAGGTAGGACTAGGAGGGAAGACACTCACGGAGAAGACAGGAGCTGGCTGACCAACACAGAGCAGAAGAGGAACACAAGTTGAAGGGCCTGGAAGAACAGGTAGTGCATGGGAACAGAGGGGAACACATAGAGCTGTCCTAGGAGCAAAGTCCTAGGAGCTCTTAGGGATGGGGGGACCCAAACAAGAGATGATGGTGAGAAGGAAACAGAGAAGATGGAGGAGGGAGGGCTGCACTCACATGATCTGGGGGACCACTGGTTGGTGATGCAGTAAATGGCATCAACCTGGGATCTGGTGTCCTCTGCTGTCTATGGGACAATGCATAGCCATATTTCAACACACTGGAAACTGCTATTTGGTGTAAAGACAAATTTATCCCGGAGAAAAGAGGAATTTTCTAAGCTTGGGAATTAACTCCTTGGTCCTCATCTAACCATCTCCCCCTCTTGGAAGTGTATTCTCCTATGTCTGCTTCACACATCAGCATCTTCTTTCTCTTTTTATTCAACCTTTGTCCAACCCTGAGTATCCTTAAATCCCTCAACTTTCACTAATGACATGTTTGGCACAATGGAATCCAAAAAATTCTCATAGTTTTACAGATATGACAACTGCCAATAATAGAGCAATATAGAGTGTAGATAATATTTCTTGACAATAAAAGCCAAAAGGAAAAAGATTCAAGTTTCACATACCCATGGAAAGAAAAGGAGGGTATGTATTATGATGAGTTGTATTTTGTATTCTTATAATTTGCACTGTGTGTGTGTGCCCATTTGCACAGATGTACATATGTTAAGATTGTACCATCTGGTGATTTAAGTCTTAGGGAAACTATAAAGACTCAACAATAAAACATTTTTCCAGGCAAAACTTTTTAGGAAAAATATATGCAGTAGAATTCCATTAATTCAGTACGTTCAGCTGAGTTTTGGGCAAGATGAAAAAAGTTCAGTCAGCCTGGGGGTGCAGGGCCCTAACCTAACCCAGAGGTGGAGTAACCTCACAGGTCAAGGGAAACATGAGGCACATCAGGGGCCTTCTGCCTCCTGGGGTCTTCGATCTCCTGTCACATAGCCAAGTTCTTTCTCCTACCCCAAAAGGCAGGATTCTGCTACCTCTCACTTGTGCTCTAATGGTTTCCCTTGGTCCTGGGGAAGCACCTGTCTCCACCTCAGCCCACAACCATCCAGGCAGGCTAGACAAGCAAAAAAAAAAGCATCACAAACCAGAACACAGAAAATGGAGCACAAGTGCCACCTGCTAAGTCTATTTTCTAAAGGTTACCAATAAATATTTATTAGAAAATGACTGTCATTCATTACAGAAAAAAAAATGTATTCTTTTTTAAAAAATATTTATTTTGAGGGCTGGGATTGTGGCTCAGCAGTAGTGAGCTTGCCTAGCATGTGCAAGACTCTAGGTTCAATCCTCAGCACCACATAAAAATAAATAAATAAAATAAAGATATTTTTTAAATTTTATTTTTTAGTTGTAGGTGGACACAATATCTTTATTTCATTTTTATGCAGTGCTGAGGATCAAATCCAGGACCTCACATGTGCTAGGCAAGCACTCTACCACTGAGCCACAACCCCAGCCCCAAGAAAATATATTCTATATAAAGAGTTCACATGTTAAGCCAGTGTTTCTTAAGAAGGAATTTATCACTGCTATTGAAAATTTTATTTCATGTAAATAAATATAAATGCATGCAAGGTAGATGATTACTTGATGTTAATGAGAGTAACTCATATTTTTTCTCAAGTGAAAAGAAATTGCAAATGTACCTACCTTTTAAAAAAGTGTGTATATATATATATATATATATATATATATATATATATATATATATTTCTCTAGATCAACATTACATTTCCACCAAATATTTGTGCACACTAGGCCAGGCAGAAAAGGGGGTAAAAGAATATGTAGCAGGAAATGCCAAAGCCCCATAAAATTATGAAGGAAAACATCAAAATCCCTTTTCTTATTAGACAGGAATTAACAAGGGCTAAAATACAACTGCCATTGCGGATGCTGAAGACACTCTCCTGATACCATCAAGCAGTAAAAAGCAGTGGACTCAGGGAGCAGCAAAGCGCTGGGTTGGACTCACTTGGGTTTTTGTTTTTTGAAATATCTAAAACTACTAGGGAGAAGGTAAAGACAATGAGAAAAACAATTTCAAATCAATTACTATTTTGCTAATATGCAGCATGACTTGGTCATCTTGGGATACTATTGCAAAAAATATCACAGATTGGGTATTTTAAACAACAATAGTTACATCTCACAGTTCTGAATGATGGGAAGTCCAAGGTGAAAGTGCCCAAACCAGCATCTGGTGAGGACCTGCCTTCTGGCTGGCAGCTGTCTACTCACTGTATCTTCATGTGGTGGATGGCAGAGGGACAACAAGCACTTCGTCTCTTCTTCAAGGGCACTGTTGCCATTTACAAGGTCTCCCCACTCATTACCTAATCACTTCCCAACGTCCATCTCTTAAATGTCATCACACCAGGTTTAGGATATCAACATACAAATGGGGACCATAAACATTCAGACTATGACAAAGCACTTCAAAATATATCTCAGTCCTATGACCATCACTGGATAGTCACATTTTACTGGACATGGAAATCATCAAAGAAAACACATAGTTGAACCATCAGGATCCTAGACACTTAAAAGCATGAGTAATATAATAGAGATATAAGATTAAAAAAAAAAACAAGCAAAGGGCAACTCATTCCTGGTTTTTCAGGCATGGTTGGACATTTGAAGAAAACATAGAGAAAAAAGAATTGGCACAATACTGTAAAAGACACAACCTATTTTAATGCTCTCTTCCTGGTGAAGACAGAATACCTAATACTCAGTATCACAAGACTACATTCACACAATTTCTAATGAATGACAAGATTATTTAGCAGCCCACAATAAGACCCCAGCAACACATTCTGTGGTTTCTGTTTTAACCAAAAATGTTCAAGGTTTTGAAAAGTCATCGTTTATCAAGGGAAAATCTTGCCTAGGAAATATTTCCACACCTGTCACCTACCAGGCTTTTACTGACAAAACACTAAAGATCTAATTATTTAGATATTTGCCAGCAACAAATAAAAGGATCAGAATAAAAATATACCTCCTTATAGTGGTAGTTCCTCAGAGTGGTGAAGCAGTTTTTAGCTTTTCCTGATACATACTCTTTCTGGAAATCAAACAGTCAAGTTCAAAGAGAGAAGCTGAAGCAAATTCAGAAAGTGAGAACTCTGTGCAACTGAATGACCTAATATGGCATGGAAACTAGAGCAAATGATGAAAACAAACTGTACCAACTCTGGTCCCAGTTACAACCCTTCCAGACCCAGGGAACATGCTGTCTCCAGAATCAAAGTAAAATTCAGTTGCACATGAAAAATCAGTTCCTCTATTTGAAAGCAAATACCCTCCACGGGAATTAACTAAAACATTTATTTATTTATTTATTTTTAAAGAGAGAGAGAGAGAGAGAGAGAGAGAAAGAGAGAGAGAGAGAGAGAGAGAATTTTAACATTTATTTTTTAGTTTTCGGCAGACACAACATCTCTGTTTGTATGTGGTGCTGAGGATAGAACCCAAGCCGCACGCATGCCAGGCAAGTGTGCTACCGCTTGAGCCACATCCCCAGCCCTTAACTAAAATATTTATGAAAGCTAATTAATGTTTACAAAGCAGCTCCCTCACTGAGGGCTGTGACAATATATGGTGTATGCAACAAGTCAGACCCACTCTCCAGCCCTGGATGTGCATCATCTTCTGCTCCACATTCACCTAGCTTATCTATCTGACACATCCTGAGTCATCTTTTCAACTATAAATATGTTCCCCAACAGTTGGAGGCTGAGGTTCTTACTTCTTATAATATCATCACAGTACCTGAAGCACATAAGCTTTAAGATAAATTCAAATTTCACTTGTTACATATTATAGTCCACTTATGACATACACTGAGAATTTCCTCTGAGAAACAAAGGGTATGTATATTTAATCAGTAAAAACAAAAACAAAACACACGCAACCAGAAGGGAACTGAGTTTTATGATCTAGTCCCAATTCTGTCCATTTGTGTTGACCTCTGGCCTAAAGGGTCCTCCTCTCTAAAACAAGGAAACTCCTTTTAGTTCTAGATTGTTACTATTAAATTGGGAGGAGGTATAAAAATCCACATCAAAACCAAAATATAAAGTGCAACTGCAGAAACATACACAGCATCTTGTTAGTGAATTGACTTTAACTCTAATCTGCGAGGACACTTCCATACCCTCACAATGCACAGCAGAAGCCAGACCCCTCCCAGGGAGGCACCTGGTCATTTAGCACAATGTGGGAGAGAGGCTGGGAGACACGGGGAACCCTGAAAACAGTCTACAAACAATGCTGTTTGGTATATCATTGTGGACGTGTGATATTTTTAAAAACCAACTATGCCCCATGAGTTGATCAGCACATTCTACAGTCTTTCTGCTCTTCTTTCCAGATGCATTCCAGCCTCCCAGCAAAGGAAACACTGCTTAGCTCTCAATATAAAGTGTCACAAGACCTAGTAGATACTGGTAGTAAAGTTTAGTTCTGCTCTGCTTATAAAAAAAGAAAAAAACTAATTCAATAAGAACAGGATTTAGTAATCACCCCCTCTTCCACACATGAGAGTTTAAGAAGTATCTATTTACCTACACTAAGTCTTACCTGCCAAGAAACTTCTCATTGAGGAAGCACACAAACGTGGCCAAGAAAAGCAATGAGTGACAGCCTGGACACTGAGGGAACAACCACAGAGCCACAAAGGGGCTTACAGAGGTACACACTTCCAGCATCAGCCACTGATGATAAAAAAAATATTTCACATCATGACACAGAGCCACATTTTAAAACCCTTATCTGTAATACAGGCACAAATTTCCTTTTGATTTTGTTTTTAAATGCAGGTTGTGGGGCTGGGGGTGAGCTGGTGCTCAGTAGTACAGTGCTTGCCTAGCATGTGTGAGGCACTGGGTTTGGTCCCTAGCATCACATAAATAAATAAAATAAAGGTATTTTCTCCATCTACATCCAAAACAACATGTAGTTTTTAAGAATGCAGTTTGTGACTGGCAGTATAAAAATAGTGAGTTAAATCCAGCAACAGATGGATAAACAAGATGTGATATTTAAATACAATAGAATATTATTTATCCCTTAAAAGGAAAAGGAAATTCTGAGCCATATACACATGGTTAAGCCTTGAGGACAGTGTGCTGAGTGAAATATGCCTATCACAAAAATGACAAAAACTGTGTAAGTTTACTTACATCATGAGCAGTCAAGTTCACAGACAGAGGTGCTGCGGCACGCGTGGTGGGAGGGTGCGGAGCAGCGTCCCCCCCGCCCAGTCCTGGCCAGAGGCGATCGGAGCCCCGCGCCACGGGCCAAGGGCAGCGGACAGCGCCTGTGGGCCAAACCGCTATGACTCAGCACTAACAATCCTGCCAAAACAACTAGTTAGCCCTTCTGATCCTAGGGAAGTAAATGCAAACTGAGCCTGCATAGGCAGTGGCCACAGGATTGAAACGGGGCTTGGGAGAGACAGACAGGACCCACCCGTTGCATTGGTCACCCAGCAAAGGGAACAAACTGTCACCATTTGCATGGGATACCACCATGGTAGAGAACTGACCTCACCAAAATGCAGCAGAGGAGATAAATGCATTGAAACCAGCGGCAGTAGGTGTGTAATCCCCTAGCTTTCCCTCTCCACACAGCAGGGAAACCTTAAGGGCCCCTTCCCGCTCCCAGGTCTCCCATGAGTGCGATAGCCAGACCAAGGGAATCAGGAGTGGAGCGGGACTCGAGGCGTGGAACTCCCGGCTACCTCTCCCACCAGTGCTGATAACTGAGGTCCCTTGCACCAGCTACCAGGGGCATGGCTACCAGAGGGCAAGCAAATTCGTTGGGGGTTCTCAGCCCCAAGCTCTACAAACTTAGGATCCGAGGGTATTGCAAACAGGGAGAGTGTGCCCAGGCATTCATGAAAACAGAGCTCCCAGGAATAGCAGACCTTGCATGTAGCCAGTATTGTGGTGAGCATCACCAGTGAGCGTGGCCTGGCTTGAGAAAAAGAGGGGAAATATCTAGACACAAGAGAAGGCCCTAGGCACCCAGGATTGGAGACCCGCCCAGTCTGGGAGGAAGAGCTGCTGGACAGTGATTGGATACTGCCTATTGAGAGGAGAAGCTTGGCCCAGTGGGCACAGCTCCACCTACTGGAAGAGAAGTTAATCAAACTCTAAGACTGCATTTATTAATTATTTATTTCTTTTCTTTTTTTTTTAATATGGGTTTTTTTAATTTTCATTTTCTGTTGTTGTTTTGTAAATTTTTTTAAATTTCTTTATATTTTTTTTTAATTTTTTATTATTTTATTTTACTTTAATTTTTTTAATTTTAATTTTCATTTTTTTATTATTATTTGGCTTTTCATTTCTTATCAATTCTCTTATTCCCCCTTCCTTGAATTCTATCTGCCTACTCTCATTCTCTTTAGTGACTTCTTCCCTTCCCTTCTAATACCTTTTCTCCCAAGCATCAAATAAATTTATACGAGTAAACAGTAACTCAGCAGTCAAACAGAACAAGAAGTAACATGAAAAGCATGAAAAAGCAAGGAAGAAAAGGAGTACAAACAATGCAGGAGAGCCTAAATATTCAGGAGGACCTAGAGCCATCAGAAAAATGGTCTTATAATGAACTCAAGGAATTCCTTAGACAGATGGAATGGAACCTTAAAGAGGATACGAGTCAGCAAATTCAAACATTGAAAGAATGCATTGAAAATTAATTCATAAACTGATAAAAGAAGAAGTTAAGCATCTTTTTTCAGGAGATAGAGATTATAAAAAAATCAAATAATAATTCTAGAAGTGAAAGAAACTATAAACCAAATTAAAAACTCAAATGAGAGTATCACTAACAGAATGGAGCAAGTAGAAGCCAGAAGTCAGATAATGAAGACAAAATATATTATCTTGAAAAGAGTCTAGCCAACTCAGGAAGGCTGGTTAAAAATCATGAGAAAAACATCCAAGAGATATGGGATAACATAAAAAAAAAACAAATTTAAGAGTCATTTGGGTGGAGGAAGGCACAGAGATTCAAACCAAGGGAATGTGTAACCTGCGGAATGAAATAATTACAGAAAACTTTACAGAAATAAAAAAGGAAACAAATATACAAATTGTAGATGCATACAGGACACATAGCACACAAAATAACAGTAGACCAATGCCAAGACACAGTGTTATAAAGATATCCAATATACAAAACAAAGAGAAAATATAAAAAGCTATAAGAGAAAGGAGGGAGATTACATTCAGGGGTAAACCAATAAGGTTAACAACGAATTTTTCATCAAGATGCTGAAAGCAAAAAGATCCTGGAACAACATATTTCAAACACTGAAAGACAATGGATGCCAACCAAGAATTCTGTATCCAGCAAAATTAAGCTTCAGGTACGACAACGAAATAAAAATCTTTCATGATAAACAAAAGCTAAAAGAATTTTCAGCCAGAAAACCAGCATTGCAAAGCATCTTGAGCTAAACACTACACGAGGAAGAAATGAAAAACAATAACCAAAACCATCAGTGGGAAGTGCCTCGGTAAAGACAGAGGATGAGAGGAAAACTACTCATGGAGAAACAAACTAAATTAGGAAAAAAAAACGAAAAATAATAAAACATGGCTGGAAGTACAAACTATATATCAATAGTAACTCTAAACGTTAATGGCTTAAACTCTCCAATAAAGCGACATAAGCTGATAACATGGATTAAAAAATCAAATCCAACAATATGGTGCCTCCAGGAGACACATCTGATTGGAGAAGACATACACAGCCTGAAGGTGAAAGGTTGGGAAAAAATATACCATGCACATGGTCCTAGTAAGCAAGCAGGGGTGGCCATCCTCATATCGAATAAAATCGACTTCAAGACTAAGTTAATCAAAAGGGATATGGAAGGACATTATATACTGTTAACAGGAACCATTCACCAACAAGACATAACAATTATCAATATTTATGCACCAAATAATGGTGCTGCAATGTTCATAAAACAAATTCTCCTCAAGATCAAGAATCAAATAGACCACAACACAATAATTATGGGTGACTTCAACACACCTCTCTCACCATTGTACAGATGCTCCAAACAAAAGTTGAATAAAGAAACTATAGAACTCAATATCACAATCAATAACCTAGACTTAACTGACATATATAGAATATACCAATCATCATCAAGTGGATATACTTTTTTCTCAGCAGCACATGGATCCTTCTCAAAACCAGACCATATATTATGCCATAGGGCAACCCTCAGTAAATATAAAAGGGTGGAGATAATACCATGCATTTTATCTGATCATAATGAAATGAAACTGGAAATCAATGATAAAAGAACAAAGGAAAAATCCTTCATCAAATGGAAAATGAACAATATGTTAGTGAATGATCAATGGGTTACAGAAGACATAAAGGAGGAAATAAAAAATCTTAGAGGTAAATGAAAATACAGACACAACATATCGGAACCTATGAGACACAATGAAAGCAGGTTTAAGAGGGAAATTCATCGCCTGGAGGTCATTACTCAAAAAAAGGAAAAACCAACAAATAAATGAGCTCACACTTCATCTCAAAACCATAGAAAAAGAAGAGAAAACAACAGCAAATGTAGCAGAAGACAAAAAATAATTAAAGTCAGAGTGGAAATCAATGAAATTGAAACAAAAGAAACTATTGAATAAATTAACAAAACTAAAAGTAGGTTCTTTGAAAAAATAAATAAGATCGACAGGCCCTTAGCCATGCTAACAAAGAGAAGAAGAGAGAGAACTCAAATTACTAACATACGGGATGAAAAAGGCAATATCACAACAGATGCTACAGATATACAGAAGACAATTAGAAATTATTTTGAAAACCTATATTCCAAAAAATAGAAGATAATGAAGACATCGATAAATTTCTTAGGTCATATGATTTGCCCAGACTGAGTCAGGAGGATACACACAATTTGAACAGACCAATATCAATGGATGAAATAGAAGAAGCAATCAAAAGACTACCAACCAAGAAAAGCCCAGGACCGGATGGGTATACAGAAGAGTTTTACAGAACCTTTAAAGAAGAATTAACACCAATACTTTTCAAGTTATTTCAGGAAATAGAAAATGAGGGATCTCTTCCAAATTCATTCTATGAGGCCAACATCACCCTGATTCTGAAACCAGACAAAGACACCTCAAAGAAAGAAAACTATAGACCAATATCTCTGATGAATCTAGATGCAAAAATCCTTAATAAAATTCTAGCGAATCGGATACAAAGGCACATCAAAAAAATTGTGCACCATGATCAAGTGGGATTCCTCTCTGGGATGCAAGGATGCTTCAATATACAGAAATCAATAAATGTTATTCACCACATCAATAGACTCAAAGATAAGAACCATATGATCATCTCGATAGACATAGAAAAAGCATTCAATAAAGTACAGCATCCCTTTATGTTCAAAACATTAGAAAAATTAGGGATAACAGGAACTTACCGCGACATTGTAAAAGCTATCTATGCTAAGCCTCAGGCTAGGATCATTCTGAATGGAGAAAAATTGAAGGCATTCCCTCTAAAATCTGGAACAAGAAAGGGATGCCCTCTATCACCACTTCTATTCAATATAGTTCTTGAAACACTGGCCAGAGCAATTAGACAGATGAAAGAAATTAAAGGCATAAAAATAGGAAAAGAAGAACTTAAATTATCACTATTTGCAGGCAACATGATTCTATACCTAGAAGACCCAAACGGGTCCACAAAAAAAAAAAAAAAAAAACTAGAACTAATAAATGAATTCTGCAAAGTGGCAGGATATAAAATCAACACGCATAAATCAAAGGCATTTCTGTACATCAGCAATAAATCTTCTGAAATGGAAATGAGGAAAAACACTCCATTCACAATATCCTCTAAAAAATAAAATACTTAGGAATCAACCTAACAAAAGAGGTGAAAGATTTATACAATGAAAACTACAGAACCCTAAAGAGAGAAGTAGAAGAAGATCTTAAAAGATGGGAAAATATACCCTGTTCATGGATAGGCAGAACTAACATCATCAAAATGGCGATATTACCAAAAGTTCCCTATAAGTTTAGTGCAATGCCAATCAAAATCCCAATGGCATTTCTTGTTGAAATACATAAAGCAATAATAAAATTTATATGGAAAAATACAAGACCCAGAATAGCAAAAGCAATTCTAAGCAGGAAGTGTGAATTAGGTGGTATAGCAATACCAGATTTTAAACTATATTACAGAGCAATAGTAACAAAAACAGCATGGTACTGGTGCCAAAACAGGCGGGTGGACCAATGGTATAGAATAGAGGACACAGAGACTAATCCACAAAGTTACAACTATCTTATATTTGATAAAGGGGCTAAAAGCATGCAATGGAGGAAGGATAGCATCTTCAACAAATGGTGTTGGGAAAACTGGAAATCCATATGCAACAAAATGAAACTGAATCCCCTCCTCTCTCTATGTACAAAAGTTAACTCAAAATGGATCAAGGAGCTTGATATCAAATCAGAGACTCTGTGTCTGATAAAAGAAAAAGTTGGCTCCATTCTACATATTGTGGGGTCGGGCTCCAAATTCCTTAATAGGACATCCATAGCTCAAGAGTTAATTACAAGAATAAACAAATGGGACCTATTTAAACTAAAAAGTTTTTTTTTTTCTCAGCAAGAGAAACAATAAGAGAGGTAAATAGGGAGCCTACATCATGGGAACAAATTTTGACTCTTCACACTTCAGATAGAGCCCTAATATCCAGAGTATACAAAGAACTCAAAAAATTAGACAATAAGATAACAAATAACCCAATCAACAAATGGGCCAAGGACCTGAACAGACACTTCTCAGAGGAGGACATACAATCAATCAACAAGTACATGAAAAAAGGCTCACCATCTCTAGCAGTCAGAGAATGCAAATCAAAACCACCCTAAGATACCATCTCACTCCAGTAAGATAGGCAGCCATTCTGAAGTCAAACAACAAAAGTGTTGGCGAGGATGTGGGGAAAAGGGTACTCTTGTACATTGCTGATGGGACTGCATATTGGTGCTGCCACTTTGGTAAGCAGTGTGGAGATTCCTGGGAAAGCTGGGAATGGAACCACCATTTGACCCAGCTATTGCCTTTCTCCGACTGTTCCCTGAAGAACTTAAAAGAGCGTACTACAGAGATACTACCACATCGATGTTCATAGCAGCAGAATTCACAATAGCTAGACTGTGGAACCAACCCAGTTGCCCTTCAATAGATAAATGGATAAAAAATGTGCCATTTATACACCATGGAGTATTACGCAGCACTAATAAATGACAAAATCAAGGAATTTGCAGGGAAATGGATGGCACTAGAGCGAATTATGCTTAGTGAAGCTAGCCAATCCCTAAAAATCAAATACCAAATGTCTTCTTTGATATAATGAGAGCAACTAAGAACAGAGCAGGTAGGAAGAGCAGGAAGAAAATGTTAACATTAAACAGAGACATGAGATGGGAGGGAAAGGGAGAGAAAAGGAAAATTGCATGGAAATGAAGGGAGACCCTCATTGCTTTACAAAATTACATATAAGAGGTTGTGAGGGGAATGGGAAAATAAACAGTGAAAGTAATAAATTACAGTAGATGAGGTAGAGAGAGAAGATTGGAGGGGGGGTTAGTAGAGGATAGGAAAGGTAGCAGAATACAACAATTACTAATAGAGCATCATGTAAAACATTGGATGTGTAACCGACATGATTCTGCAATCTGCATTTGTGGTAAAAATTTGGAGTTTATAACCCACTTGAATCTAATGTATGAAATATGATATGTCAAGAGCTGTGTAATGTTGTGAACAACCAATAAAAAAAAAGTTCACAGACAGAAAGCAGAATGGTGGCTTGGGGCTGAGCAAAGGAGGATGGGAGGCATTGCTTCATGAATGCTGAAGTTCAGTTTGAAAGGAAAAATTCTGTGCCAACTGTGGGACCCCGGAGATCCAGGCCCACTGATTCGTGCGGCCTGCATAAAGACTAGGGGGGAACTAGAGGCACCTGACCTGCAACCCCCCCTACCCATCTGCAGCCAAAAGGAAACCTGTCTAGCTAGAGCTGGGGGAGGGGCAAGCAGGAAAAATCCAAAGGACAGAGTGCCTGGGATCCCAATTGCCAACTGTGGGACCCCAGAGATCCAGGCCCACTGATTCGTGCGGCCTGCCCTGCAGCTACACAAGGCGTGGCGCCCCAGGGAAGCCATTAATTAGCAAGCAGGGAGAGGCTCAGCTGCGATCAGGTGGAATCCCACCAGCCAAGCCCGCACTGACCCCCGGGCTGAGTACAGGAGTTTAGACGGGGAAGGAAGGGGTTCAGTCCCATCCCCCACAGCGGACACTCCGCCAAGGCAATCAGCAGTCAGCATCTTGAACAGCTGAAATACCCACCGCCATTCTCTGACAGATCTCAACAACAAAACAGGTGTGTGGCACTCAGCCCATCCCCCATACATCGGGAACTCGCATAAAATCTCTCCTAGGCTTGCCGGGGGAGGGAGAATCAGAGTGAGCCTGCATAAAGACTAGGGGGGAACTAGAGGCACCTGACCTGCAACCTCCCCTACCCATCTGCAGCCAAAAGGAAACCTGTCTAGCTAGAGCTAGGGGAGGGGCAAGCAGGAAAAATCCAAAGGACAGAGTGCCTGGGATCCCAATTGCCAACTGTGGGACCCCAGAGATCCAGGCCCACTGATTCGTGCGGCCTGCCCTGCGGCTACAGAAGGCTACCAGGAGAAACCAGGAGGCTAGAGGCAAGGCCCTCAAGACTGGGCAGCTGGAAATTGCAGGCCCGCCGGCGACACTTCACCCACTGCCCGCATAGCTTGGCGGTAGGAGAACACCCGGCCGAAGGTGACCGATCACCCGCCCGCGGCCTGTGATACTGGGCGGCTGGATACAGCCTGCCTGCCGCGACTGGGAGCTGAAATCAAACAGAGACAGTCCAGTCACACCACCTCATCAGGACACCCTGGCAAGGAACTGGGGCCAGTCATTGCAAAGTAGTGTCGTCACTGGAGCTCGGACGTCGGATCTTCCTTCACAGTGGAATCCACGTCAGCAGGCATAGTTTAACAACACTAAGGAGAGGCATCAGAGTAATACAGAACCAAAACAAATCTATAGAAGAGAGCAGAAACACGACAATCAAATAGAGCTGGAAAGCAACGGGGACAACATGAGAAAACAAGGGAAAAAAGGAGTACAAACAATGCAAGACAACTTAATTCTACAAGAGGACATAGAAACATCAGAAGCAGGGATAGGGAAAGAACTCAAGGCATACCTAACTCAAATGGAAAGGAATATTAGAGAAGACATGAGACAGCAAGTCCAAGCAATAAAAATATATTTTGAAAATGAATTAAACAAACAAATTCAAATGGCAAAGAACGAGCTCTACCAGGAGATAGAGACCTTAAAAAAGAATCAAACTATAATCCTAGAATTGCAGGAAACTATAAACCAAATTAAAAACTCAAAGGAGAATATTACAAATAGACTTGATCAAGTAGAAGTCAGAACATCAGATAATGAAGACAAGGTTTATCAACTTGAAAAGAGTATAGTCAACAGAGAAAAGATGCTTAAATCCCATGAGCAATCTATTCAAGAGATATGGGATGTCATTAAAAAACCAAATTTGAGAGTCATCGGGATAGAAGGCACAGAGATTCAAACCAAAGGAATGGACAGCATATTAAATGAAATAATTGTAGAAAACTTCCCAGAGATGAAAGATGGAATGGATTGCCAAATCCTGGAAGCCTACAGGACCCCAAACATTCAAAACTATAATAGACCATCTCCAAGACACATAATTATGAAGATAGCCAACATACAGGACAAGGAGAGAATATTAAAAGCTACCAGAGAAAAGAGACAGATTACATTCAGGGGTAAACCAATTAGGTTAATGACTGATTTCTCAGCACAGACTTTGAAAGCGAGAAGATCCTGGAACAATGTATTTCAAACGCTGAAAAATAATGGATTTCAACCAAGAATACTGTATCCAGCAAAATTGAGCTTCAGATTTGACAACGAAATTAAAATCTTTCACAATAAACAAAAGCTAAAAGAATTTGCAGCAAGAAAACCAGCACTGCAAAGCATTCTGAGTAATATACTACAAGAAGAGGAACTGAAAAATAGTGCCCAAAACTAACAACAAGAGGTATCTCAGTAAAGGAGGAGGAAAATAACCAAAAAAGTAAAACTAGCCAAACTAAAATAAATAAATAAAGAAGCATGACTGGAAGTACAAATCATATCTCAATTGTAACTTTAAATGTTAATGGCCTAAACTCACCAATCAAGAGACATAGGCTAGCAACCTGGATCAAAAAAACAAATCCAACAATATGCTGCCTTCAGCAGACTCATCTGATAGGAAAAGACATACACAGGCTGAAGGTAAAAGGTTGGGAAAAATCATACCACTCACATGGCCCTAGGAAGCAAGCAGGAGTGGCCATACTCATATTAAATAAAATCAACTTCAAACCTAAGTTAATTAAGAAGGATAAAGAAGGACACTATATACTGTTAAAAGGGACCATCCACCAACAAGACATAACAATTATCAATTTGTATGCACCAAACAATGGAGCTGCAATCTACATAAAACAAACGCTCCTCAAGTTCAAGAGTCAAATAGACCATAACACAATAATTACGGGTGACTTCAACACACCGCTCTCGCCAATAGACAGATCCTCTAGACAAAAACTGAATAAAGAAATTATAGAACTCAACAGCACAATCAATAACCTAGACCTAACTGACATATATAGAATATACCAACCATCATCAAGTGGATACACGTTCTTCTCAGCAGCACATGGATTCTACTCAAAAATAGACCATATATTATGCCATAAGGCAAATCTTAGTAAATATAAAAGTGTGGAGATAATACCATGCACCATATCTGACCATAATGGAATGAAATTGGAAATCAATGATAAAAAAAGGAAGGAAAAATCTTAAACCACATGGAAAATGAACAATATGTTATTGAATGATCAATGGGTTACAGAGGACATAAAGGAAGAGATAAAAAACTTCTTAGAGTCAAATGATAATACAGACACAACATACCGGAATCTATGGGACACAATGAAAGCAGTTTTAAGAGGGAAATTCATATCCTGGAGTTCTTTCATCAAAAAAAGAAAAAACCAACAAATAAATGAACTCACACTACACCTCAAAAACCTAGAAAAGGAAGAACAAAACAACAGCAATTGTAGTAGAAGACAAGAAATAATTAAAATTAGAGCAGAAATAAACGAAATTGAAACAAAAAAAAACCATTGAAAAAATTGATAAAACTAAAAGTTGGTTCTTTGAAAAAATAAATAAGATAGACAAGCCCTTAGCTATGCTAACAAAAAGAAGAAGAGAGAGAACTCAAATTACTAATATATGGGATGTAAAAGGCAATATCACAACAGACACTACAGAAATACAGAAGATAATTAGAAAGTATTTTGAAACCCTATATTCTAATAAAATAGAAGATAGCGAAGATATCGATAAATTTCTGAAGGCATATGATTTGCCCAGATTGAGACAGGAAGACACACACAATTTAAACAGACCAATAACAAAGGAAGAAATAGAAGAAGCCATCAAAAGACTACCAACCAAGAAAAGCCCTGGACCTGATGGGTTTACAGCGGAGTTCTACAAAACCTTCAAAGAAGAACTAACACCAATACTTTTCAAACTATTTCAAGAAATAGAAAAAGAAGGAGCTCTTCCAAATTCATTCTATGAGGCCAACATCACCCTGATCCCAAAACCAGACAAAGACACTTCAAAGAAAGAAAACTACAGACCAATATCTCTAATGAACTTGGATGCAAAAATTCTCAATAAAATTCTGGTGAATCGAATACAAAAACATATCAGAAAACTTGTGCACCATGATCAAGTAGGATTCATCCCTGGGATGCAAGGCTGGTTCAATATACGGAAATCAATACATGCTATTCACCACATCAATAGGCTTAAAGACAAGAACCATATGATCATCTAGATAGATGCAGAAAAAGCATTTGACAAAATACAACATCCCTTTATGTTCAAAACATTAGAAAAACTAGGGATATCAGGAACTTACCTCAACATTGTAAAAGCTATATAAGCTAAACCTCAGGCTAGCATCATCCTAAATGGAGAAAAACTGAAGGCATTCCCTCTAAAATCTGGAACAAGACAGGGATGTCCTCTATCACCACTTCTATTCAATTTAGTTCTCGAAGTACTAGACAGAGCAATTAGACAGACAAAAGAAATTAAAGGCATAAAAATAGGAAAAGAAGAAATTAAATTATCGCTATTTGCAGATGACATGATAATTTACTTAACAGACCCAAAAGGATCTACAAAGAAGCTGCTAGAGTTAATAAATGAATTCAGCAAACTGGCAGGATATAAAATCAACACGCACAAATCAAAGGCATTCCTGTATATCAGCAACAAAACCTCTGAAATGGAAATAAGGAAAACCACTCCATTCACAATATCCTCAAAGAAAATAAGATACTTGGGAATCAACCTAACAAAAGAGGTGAAAGATTTATACAATGAAAACTACAGAACCCTAAAGAGAGAGATAGAAGAAGATCTCAGAAGATGGAAAAATGTACCCTGTTCATGGATAGGCAGAACTAACATCATCAAAATGGCGATATTACCCAAAGTTCTCTACAGGTTTAATGTGATGCCAATCAGAATCCCAAAGACATTTCTTGTAGAAATAGATAAAGCAATCATGAAATTCATATGGAAAAACAAAAGACCCAGAATAGCAAAAGCAATTCTAAGCAGGAAGTGTGAATCTGGAGGTATAGCGATACCAGAGCTCAAACTGTACTACAAAGCAATAGTAACAAAAACAGCATGGTACTGGTACCAAAACAGGCAGGTGGACCAATGGTACAGAATAGAGGACACAGAGACCAATCCACAAAGTTACAACTATCTTATATTTGATAAAGGGGCTAAAAACATGCAATGGAGGAAGGATAGCATCTTCAACAAATGGTGTTGGGAAAATTGGAAATCCATATGCAAAAAAATGAAATTGAATCCCTTTCTCTCGCCAGCCACAAAAGTTAACTCAAAATGGATCAAGGAGCTAGATATAAAAACAGAGACACTGCGTCTGATAGAAGGAAAAGTTGGCTACGATCTACATATTGTGGGGTCGGGCTCCAAATTCCTTAATAGAACGCCCGTAGCCCAAGAGTTAATAACAAGAATAAACAAATGGGACCTACTTAAACTAAAAAGTTTTTTCTCAGCAAGAGAAACAGCAAAGGAGGTAAATAGAGAGCCTACATCCTGGGAACAAATTTTTACCCCTCACACCTCAGATAGAGCCCTAAAATCCAGAATGTACAAAGAACTCAAAAAATTAAACAATAAGATAACAAATAATCCAATCAACAAATGGGCCAAGGACCTGAACAGACACTTCTCAGAGGAGGACATACAATCAATCCACAAGCACATGAGAAAATGCTCACCATCTCTAGCAATCAGAGAAATGCAAATCAAAACCACCCTAAGATACCATTTCACTCCTGTAAGATTGGCAGCCATTCTGAAGTCAAACAACAATAAGTGTTGGCGAGGATGTGGGGAAAAGGGCACACTTGTTCACTGCTGGTGGGACTGCAAAATGGTGAGGCCAATTTGGAAAGCAGTATGGAGATTCCTGGGAAAGCTGGGAATGGATCCACCATTTGACCCAGCTATTGCCCTTCTTGGACTATTCCCTGAGGACCTTAGAAGAGCACACTATACGGATACGGCCACATAAATGATTATAGCAGCACAATTCACAATAGCTAGACTGTGGAACCAACCTAGATGCCCTTCAATAGACTTTCTAGCTGCCATGAGTGGAGCATCCCTGCTCAACCAACACCTCCTTCCAATATGTTTTGACTCACTACAAGAGTAAAAACAACAGAGCCAATGAACCATGGTTTGAAACTTCCATAAATATGAGCTGAAATAACCTTTTTCTCTTTTTATGTTGATGTTTCTCTAGTATTTTTTCACAATGATGGACAACTAACTCAACTTCTTTTCTCGGTCACATTCCTGATTTTCTGAACTAATCAAACATATAAACCCTTATAATCTCCAGTAAGAATTACTATTAAAACTCAAAACTTATTAGTTGTGGTATTTTTACTTGTCTAAAGTAAACCTCATTAGCTACTAAGAAGTTTTATCCCATTTTCTGCCATGCCTTTGAATCCCAAGTGGATATAGAATGAACTAATACTGTGTATGGCATGGAGAGGTGATTGTGATAGTACTGGAAAGTGCTTGGGCTGATTCAAAATGCACCATCTGTAATACGGTGTTATAGTCTGTCAAGTTTTCTACTTGATCCAAGTATTGATTGAAATGAGTGATAGGAAGGCATAGTGGGGTAAAAGTTCTCTTACTCTTCTTTATGACTTCTGAGTATTCCATTGTAAGAAATAAAAAAAATAACTGTTAGCCACATCTATGATCTTCATATTTGAAATTAAGATGTTTACTATCAGATTAGAAAGTACTTTTTTTTATTATGATATTTTTACTCTCGTTTTTATGGTTTAGATATGAGGTATTCACCAAAAGTTCATATGTGAGATAGTGTAAGGCAACTTTAGGTGAAATTATTGGTTATGAGAACCTTGACCCAAAAGTGCAACAATCCACTGATATGGATTAACTGAGTGCTAACTATAGGTAGATAGGTTATGTCTTGAAGAAGTAGGTCACTGAGGGTAATTTTGGAGTTCCTATTTTGTCTCTGGTGAGCAGAACCCTCTCTATGCTTCCTGATTTTCATGTTCTGAACTGCTTTTCTCCTTCATACCCTTCCACCCACCATAATGTTCTGCCTCACATGGGGTCCAGAGCAATAGTCTTGGCTATCTCTGGATTGAAAATTCTGAACCTTGAGCACCAAATAAACTTTCTTACCTCAAAATTGTTTTTGTCAGGTCTTTGATCATAGCAATAAAAAATTTGACTAAAAAATGCTCTCAATATTTTTTCTTCTTTGCAGAATAAGGTTTGTACCATCTTCTAATTAACAAGTTACAATGAAAACCAGAGAACATTTTTCTTTACTGGTGAAATACTCACACTCTGAAATGACCAGTGGTTGTCCTGGTCATTTAGAAACATATAGAAACATACTGGCCTCGTTTTTATTTCTGTGCATACTACACATTTTGTTCTTCATATGCCAGGAATGTATAGTCCAAATTCTATAGTATAAGTTATCTAAACATTCAAATGTGGCAAAGTGTTAAGACTCTGTGGTTTACTTGCCTTTAAAAATCAGGACACTGAAATTAAAATGGCAAACCTACACAGGGCAGTTGAATCTAAAACCTCACTCATCTTTACTCAGCAATGGCAATTTTATGATTCCCTTTCTACATGCAAGTTATTAACTCTGCTATCTATGCATTCCTCAAGTTCATTCTTACCCAATTATAGTGGTTAATGGTATGTAAATGTGAGATAAGTTTTACCTCTTTTTTTTTCTGAGATAAGTAGGGTTGTTAGAATCAGAGTCACAGACATGGTTGAATTTAATTAACTATTCCCTGAAATTTTCCCCGCCATCTTTAAATATCAATATCTGTGTGATTATACACTAACATTAATGCTGCTGTTTCTCAATATAGGTGTGTTAGATATTTATACCCTAAATAATTGCATTACTCTTTTTTGAGGAAACTCAGACCATTTTCCTAATTTGTGACCATGGAGAGCATTATTACTATCTGCTTTTGTCTTTCAAACTATCTCTACTCCTTGCCTTAGAGAGGTGAATCTTTGTCTAGGAGGGCTTTTTATCATCTATCTTTTTTGTCTTTTTACCTAATGCTCAACGTATTATCATTCTACTGTACATATAGCCCATCTGTTCTGAAATATACATGGAAACAATTCTTTTAGGATTGAAAATGCATCTCACTGGCAGAGTAATTACTTAGTATGGACAGTGTCCTATTTTCTATCCCCAGCATTTCAACAAAAACAAACACAATACTATATTCATTTTTGGGAGAAAGCAATAGAGACAACCATCTTCAGAATATTTACTCTAGAGGAACTGGTGACCTTGTGAGCTCTGGTCCCTTGGGCTTATCCCTTGTACTCATTTACAGAGGCCAGCTTCTCTGTTATTCAGTGTTACCTTATCAATCTCTGAGTAAATTCCAGTAGGAGGAGAGGTGGAAGGGAAGCAGAAAGGATGAGACCTAGAAATACCATACAACATTCTCAGAAATGTAAAGTTCAAGTTCATACTTGGAGGGGCCATACACTATCGAGGAAGTTTCATAAAGATTTCTGTGTTGAAAATTTGGGTTTGGTTGCATTAGAGTAGTAGTTCATGACATGGCAGGGGTGAGGAAGTTGAATAAAGGAAGAGATTTTATACAAGATACAAAACTGGCTTCCCAACTTTTTTAAGGGCCATCTCAGAGTTAAAGAAGCATTATTGTTCATCAAAATAAGTTGCATTTGCCTGGCTCTCTCACACTTGCCTGTCAGACTTCCTCAACTGGTGTCTACAGTTCTTTCACACTCTCATGACCTCTGCAAGAAAGCCTCTGGAGGGGTTTTTTTTGGTCTTATCCTTGTCAACAGGGTCTTTTTTCTCCTTCCCTGAATTATACTAATCTTCAAAGAACTCAGTTTATAAGCACCAAACAAGGGCAATATGGCAGCTACAGGGAGTCAGAAGCTCATTCCCATCACTTGAACTCTCCCTCTTCCTGAGTTGACCTTGCCAATCCTACTGGAAAAGTCCTGAGTCTCCTTCACATTATATTCTTTTTTTCATTTTTTTTTACTTAATTTATTTTTAAAACAAAAATAAATGACAGTGGAATGTACTACAATTCTTACTACAAATAGCACAATTTTTCATATCTCTAGTTGTGTATGAAGTATGTTGACACCAATTCATACCTTCATACAAATACTTTGGATGATGATGTCTATCACATTCCACCACACTTGCAAATCCCCTGCTCCCTCCCTTTCCCTCTAACCCCTCTGCCCTATCTAGAGTTCATCTATTTTTCTCATGCTCCCACTCCCTACCCCACTATGAATCAGCCTCTTTATATCAGAGAAAACATTTGACATTTGATTTTTGGGAGATTGGTTGACTTCACTTAGTATTATCTTTTCCAACTCCACTCATTTTTCTGCACATTCCATGATTTTATTCTCTTTTATTATAGTGCAAGAATTAAAACCAAGAATCAATAAATGGAATGGATCAAAACTAAAATGTTTCTTCTCAGCAAAAAAAAAAAAAATATATGAGGTGAACCGAGAGTATACACCTTGGGAGAATATTTTTACCCCTC
This sequence comes from Ictidomys tridecemlineatus, assembly GCF_052094955.1. Lineage (NCBI taxonomy): Eukaryota > Metazoa > Chordata > Mammalia > Rodentia > Sciuridae > Ictidomys > Ictidomys tridecemlineatus. The sequence continues at coordinate 305,959 of NW_027521806.1, read as the reverse complement.
ACACATCAGATAGAGCACCAACCTATAGGGTATATGAAGAACTCAAAAACTAGGCACTATGAATCAGCCACTTTATATCAGAGAAAACATTTGACATTTGATTTTTGGGAGATTGGTTGACTTCACTTAGTATTATCTTTTCCAACTCCACTCATTTTTCTGCACATTCCATGATTTTATTCTCTTTTATTATAGTGCAAGAATTAAAACCAAGAATCAATAAATGGAATGGATCAAAACTAAAATGTTTCTTCTCAGCAAAAGAAAAAAATATGTGAGGTGAACCGAGAGTATACACCTTGGGAGAATATTTTTACCCCTCACACATCAGATAGAGCACCAATCTCTAGGGTATATAAAGAACTCAAAAACTAGGCACCAAAATAAAAAAATAACACAATCAATAAATGGACAAAAGACCTGAACAGATACTCTCAGAAGAGAATGTATAATCAATCATCAAATATATGGAAAAGTGCTCATAATTGACATTGATTGACATTTGAAATGTGTTTTCATAGAGGCAGCATGAGGGTACATTTGTCTAGTTTACATGTGTTGGGATGCTTTCATTTTTAAACTACCTTCTAGTCTAAAGCCTGACATCTTATTAACACAGATACTTTTTTTAAGCAATTGTGTTTTTTAAAAATGAAATAAATAACCAGAAAAAATCCATTGCATATTAATGGGAATGAATTTTTGTTTCCCCTGAGAGATGCTGAGCAAACTGGTGAAGAAGGGAAAGCAGTCAGTCAATTTCACAGTGGGCCCAACCAGCCAAGCTAGCCCCGGCCTATGTGCCCAAGGGTGCTGTCAATCTAGGGCAGGGTAGCCTATGAGAAAAAAGCTTCTGCTTTTATTTTCCATTATATCGTATCCTCCCCCACAATTTACCTAAAACTGCAGCTGCTGAATCTTAGTTTTGGGCAAGCTGGAGAGAAAAGGTGGTGGACACCCAGTAAGTGCTACCTGTGGCAAGAAAGAGGGAGGAGATTGTGATGCAGGATTTTAGCTGCAGTGGGAGAAAGGTCTGAATACATCTCCAGGGGAAAAGTAGTTATGGCGTGTGTGTTTTTAACTCATGGTTTCCTTAAAAGAGGAAAAACCACACACAGAATTTGCATTATGATGGTAAAATATTATTCAATGATTAGCAAAGTTTTATGCTGTTTGGATTTCCTTTTTGTAAAGGTCATGATCCCAATGCTGCTCACAGGGATGTCAAAGCAGAATGCATCTTCTCACGCTTCCACCATTTGTTCAAAATTGTGCAGCATTTGACGTTTAGTGTTTGGAGGATGTTTTTCCACAGTTTTGCTTTGTTCTTCACATGGAATGAAAAAATATATGCCTTCCACTTCATATCCTTAATATCATCAGGTTTTTCTTCAGCATCTTGTGAATAATCCACACTGGTATTCCCTAAATTTACTGATTTCTTAATTTTCACTCAGGCAAAGAATTTGCTGCACACTCAAAAAACATTTTTATCCTGAAGACTTTGGTCTTCCTTTTTAATAACATTCTGTGCTCTTCTGTTATATCCTGGAATTCGATCGGAGTTTAAAATACAAAGTTTCTGATTTTCTTGGGTTTTAGCTGAAGGTCTCAGTTCCCAGAATCCCTTATACCCTCTTTTTCATCCCAGCAGGGGTCCCGCCATGGTCTAGGGATCGCCCCCTCGCGAGATCTCCAAGCTCCTTGCTCCCAGGTTAACTAAGTCCTAGGGAAGCCTGGGAGTCAGCGATCAGGCTGGCCGCCCAAGCCTGCGGCTTAGTCACTTTTCTACATGTGTACCTGCAAGCGGATGTTGAGGATCTTGGGAGAATTTTATACAATGTCTGAATATGTATAAATTATATATAAAAAGTGTTTATGGGTTTCGTAGTGAGGGTGCACAAGTCCAATACACAGTCATTATTTTTTCTTGAATATTTTTATTGTAGATGCACGAAATACCATTAGTAGTTTGTTTGTTGGTTGTTTTTTTATTGTGATGCTGGGTGTTCAACCCAGTACCTCATGCATGCTTGGGAAGCACTCTACCACTGATCCATAACCCTAGTCCCCAACGTACGTTGCTTAATTAATTAATTAATTTTTTTGGCACAAGTGTATGTGTGTAGAGCAGGGGATTGAATCCATTGCCTTATATAAGCAAAACAAGCACTCTACTGACTAAGCTATATTCTGAGTCCTGATCTGTAATCTTTTAACAATAAAAATGGAGCAGCCTGTCATTCAGCTTTTGATTCTGCACCCACTTGGCTAAGATTGGAGGCAGTGCATGAAGCCTTGACCAATCAGTCTCTTAGATGAGAACGGTCCAATCCTCATGCAGCCGGTGATGAGGGGGCGGGCTTTTACAATCTTCTGTTCCCTTCATGTCTGGAGCCCGCCATTTTTTCAACCTTTTTGTAGGCTTTCTGTTCTGGATCCAAAGCCCAGGTTTCTGTGCTATGCAGAAGCTGAAAACAAACCACAGGGAGAACGCTGAGAACTCTGAAAGCCAAGAAATGGTAAGTGTACCTTATTATATTGAGACTGGGTAGGAAGGTGGCTTAAAGCTGACAGAAGTGGCAATGGTGGAAACTGAGAGTCCTGGCTAGGGACTCCTCATGGTCCTCTCCAGTGTCTTGTGGCAAGAGGGTCTCTCCAATCCCACATGATGAAGATTTGAGTCTGCATTTTATTATATTAGATGCAGGTTCTTAATACACTTTGAGTTGAGATATGTGCATGGTGAGGGATAGTGGTTTGTTGAAGTGGCTATATTTTCTCTAGTGCATGTTTTTGGCACCTTGTCTAATATATTATAATTGTAATTTTGTGGGTTAGTCTCTGTGTTCTCTATTCTGTACCATCCGTCTTCCAGTCTGTTTTTTTTCCCCCAATGCCATGCTGTTTTGTTACCATTGCTCTGTAGTCTAGTTTAAGGTCTGGTATAGGGATGCCACCTGTTTAACTCTTCCTACTAAGGATTGCTTTAGCTATTCTTGGTCTCTTATTTTTTTGAGATAAATTTCATGGTTGCTTTTTCTATTTCTATGAGGAATGCCACTGGATTTTGATCAGAATTTCAGTAAATCTGTATAATGCTTTTGGTAGCATGGTCATTTTGATAATATTAATTCTGCCTATTCATGATCAAGGTAGATCTTTCCATCTTCTAAGGTCTTTTTGATTTTTTTCTTTAGGGTTCTGTAGTTTTTCTTTTTTAGATCTTTCACCTTTTTCATTAAGTTAATTCCCAAGTATCTTTTTTTAATTTATTGTAAATGGGGTAGTTATCTTCATTTCTTTCTCAGAATATTTTTCACTAATATACAGAAATGCCTTTCATTCATGGGTGTTTATTTTATATCCTGCTACTTTGCTAAATTTATTTACTAGGTCTATATGTTTTCTGGTGGAGCTTTTTGAGTTTTCTAGGTGTATAATCATATCTGGCAATTGCAGGTAAATGAATAGCATTGGAGAAGATAATGCTAAGTGATGCTAGCCAATCCCCCCCACAAAAAATGCCAAATTTTTTGTATGATATAAAGAGGCTGACTAATAATGGGGTAGGGAGGGAGAGAATGAGAGAAATATATGAATTCTAGATAGAGCAGAGAGATAGGAAGAAAAGAAAGGGGGCAGGGGATTAGCAAGGATGGTGGAATGCAATAGAGTTCATCATCAAAAGTACATGTATGAAGACACAAATTGGTATCACCATACTTTATATACAACCAGGGATATGAAAAATTGTGCTCTATACATGGAATAAGAATTGTAATGCTTCTGTTGTCATTTATAAAAAATTGATAAAAGATATGAAAAAAAATTGTTTATAAATTATATACATTATATATGTGCATGTTATATATAGAATAAATCATATTCTTTTTACTCTTTCCTGAGTGTCCATAGATTTTATCCTTCAAAATTTGTGAGACAAGATCCTACAGAAAATCGGTTAAATGGGAAATTTAATTTTATCTCAAAGCTTTATTTATTAATTTGTTCTAACTTGCTATTAGAGCAGAATGCATTTCACTTTATAGTTCACAAATGGAGCACACAATTTTATTTCTCTTGTTGTACAGAAAGTATAGTTACAAAACCCATGAAACTCTACTTTGTGTACAAAAGTTTTCCATCTCATTCCACCATCTTACTTAGCTCTATACAACCTCCCATCACCTCCCTCCCCTTTGTCTTATTCAAAATTTCTTCTTTTCTTCTGTGCTACCTCCCACTTTCCTCATTGTTGATTAGTATCCACTTAGCAGAGTAAACATTAGGTCTTTGGTTTAGTGGATTGGTTTACTTGCCTTAACATGACATTCTCCAACTCCATCCATTTACTTCCCAATTCCATAATTTTATTCTCTTTTAATGCTCAGTAATATTCAACTGTGTATATAAACCATATTTTTTATCCATTCATCTATTGAAGAGCATATAAATTGGTTCTATAGTTTACCTATTGTGAATTGTTTTGCTATGAACATTCATATGGATATTCCATGTATTATGCTGTTTTTAGCTCTTGTTGGTCTAAACTGAGGAGTGGGATAGCTGGGTCAATGATGTTTTCTTTCCAAGTTTTCTAAGGAATCTCCTTATTCTTTTCCAGATTTGTTTCACCAATTTAGAGTTCTACCAACAGTGTAACAGTGGGCCCTTTTCCCCACATCCTCATCAAAATATATGTTTACTTGTATTTTTAATAACTGTCATTATATTGGAGTAAGATTAAATTTTAGAATAGTTTGATTTGCAATTCTTCAATTGCTAGAGATGTTGAATTTTTAATTTATTGATTGATGGATTATTTATCTTAGTTCCTTATCCCATTTCATTTAATGATTGGGAAACTTGTTTCTTGGTATTAAGTTTTTTAAGTTCTTTATATATCCTAGAAATTAGGGTTCTATCTGATGTTCATGTGGTAAAAATCTGCTCCCATTCCAATCACTTTTTGCCTCACTGATTGTTTCTTTTGCTGAGAAGAATATTTTAAGTTTGAATTTATTCCATTTAATGACTCTTGTTTTCATTTATTTTGCTTTAGTAGTATTCTTAAAGAAGCAAAATTTCAAATTCCCTAATTACAGGTGTATGACATCATGCACAGCCAAATAATTCATCTTGATTTCAAGCCCAATTTCTTAAGGGGCATTCATCCTAGGAAGAAAAAGAAAATGTTATAGAAAGGCCATTGGGTCTATGGCCATTTCATAAAATTAGGAATATACCATTAATCAATTTAAATAATAGACTTAAATATTTGGATCTGGGTAAAAACAAATACACACACACACACACACACACACACACACACACACAGAATACACGTCTTTCTGGTTAAATCTCCCAGTCCTCACTCAGTACAGTTTCTCTCTAGTTGTTTATAACTCAGGAAATATGTTGCTAAAAATAATGTATCTTTCACCTGTAGCATAAAAAGAAGTGGTCATTTCCTTCATCTTCCTGAACTCAGGACAAGCATAACTCTCAAATATGGTTCTGTGAACTGAGGTTTTCTGGAGTCTCGACATTGTTTTGAGGGTGCTGTTGCAAAAATACATATACTTAATTAGTAATATTTTAGTAACATAATGGTAATTCTCACATAGTGGATATTTTGGGTTATGCTATAAAATTCAATTTTTACTATTTTATATGTACTCTAAAAATAATTATCTTTCTATGTCATATAATTTTAATCTTCAAAATGTTTGCATACAAGAGATGTTAAGTGAAATTTTACAGGTTTGTCATTGTATCATTTCCATCCATAAATTATATATATGCATATATAATTTACAAATTCAAAAGGCCTCATATTCAAGATTAAATGCAAATGTTTTTCTGGGTTGGCTGAATTTTACTTCTCCAAGGATACCTTGCCTTAAATTAGCTGCAGCCTGTGGATCTGGATTTCAATTCCCAGAGCCTCAAAAGA